>NC_044561.1:58137604-58406200 GCF_007565055.1 Rhinopithecus roxellana
TGTGATACTTATGGGTGCCCCCATGCTAGAAGCATGCTGTCTCAGTTTCTCTGTTTTTTATAGATTTCAATCTCATGAATGTGTTTCCTCCAACACTATTCTTTTTCAATGTTACCATGGTTATTTGAGGCATATAAAAATTCCTTAAAGTCTTAGGATTAATGTTTCCATTTCTGCACAGATGTCTGTTGCCAGTTTGATAGCAGTTGTTGTGAGTCTGTAGATCATGTGTGTAGTATTGTGTGTTAGTCAAGTTTACTCTTCCTATCCATGAATACAGGAAGCCTTTCAACTTATTTGTATGATCTTTACTTGAGTCTTTATTTGACAGCTGATTAGCTAGATTTAACATGACTGAGATAGATTTGTGTTTTCTTTCTTTTTTTTTTTGAGATGGAGTCACTCTGTCACCATACTGGGGTGCAGTGATGTGATCTCCACACACTGCCACCTCTGCCTCCCAGATTCAAGTGATTCTCCTGCCTTATCCTCCCAAGTAGCTGGGACAACAGGTGCGTGCCACCGCATCCAGCTAATTTTTGTCTTTTTAGTAGAGATGTGGTTTTGCCATGTTGGCCAGGATGGTCTTGTTCTCTTGACCTCATGATCCACCCACCTCAGCCTCCCAAAGTGCTGGGATTACAGGCATGAGCCACTATGCCTGGCCAAATTTGTGGTATCGTATACCAGTATTTTGTATATCTGAATGAATAGGCATCAAAAAAATACTATGTAAGCTAGTTAACCAAAAATCACCCCCGTACGCATGGACATTTTTTCATGAATTTCTTCATTTCTATTGGTATATATTTTCTCATTTCAGTAGATCATGTGTATTTGAACCTGGAAACTTTTCCTCATGGCAGAAAGTGTTCAGAGTCACATCTCTCAGCTTCACTGGTATAGGTTGCGCAGGCTCTGGGTGCTTGGCCTGTTTGAATGAAGCTTGATCTTTAGGGAATCTCCTCAGGGAGAGTGACACAGAGCTGCTGAAGCCCTTGATCGCAGGGGTCCAAAAGGTTGTGTGCACACACCCTGGTTCCAGAAGAAGACTTACATGGAGTCTTGCTCTGTCGCCCAGACTGGAGTACAGTGGTGCGATCTCGGCTCACTGCAAGCTCCGCCTCCTGGGTTCACACCATTCTCCTGCCTCAGCTTCCCGAGTAGCTGGGACCACAGGCACCCGCCACCACATCCGGCTAATTTTTTGTATTTTTAGTAGAGACGGGGTTTCACCATGTTAACCAGGATGGTCTCAATCTCCTGACCCTGTGATCCGCCCTCCTCGGCCTCCCAAAGTGCTGGGATTACAGGCATGAGCCACCGTGCCTGGCTGACTATTTTTAATTGTAGCATTTTAATATTTAATTTTTGAACGACCTCTATGAAAAAGAAATTGTGATCAGCTGGGCGCGGTGGCTCATGCCTGTAATCCCAGCACTTTGGGAGGCCGAGGTGAGTGGATGATGAGGTCAGGAGATTGAGACCATCCTGGCTAACATGGTGAAACTGTGTCTCTACTAAAAATACAAAAAAATTAGCCAGGCCTGGTGGTGGGTGCCTGTAGTTCCAGCTACTCAGGAGGCTGAGGCAGGAGAATGGTGTGAACTGGGCAAGCGGAGCTTGCAGTGAGCTGAGATCACGCTCCTGCATTTCAGCCTGGGGGACAGAGCAAGACTCTGTCTCAAAAAAAAAAAAAAAAAAAAAGAGTGTGTGATCAGTAGAGTAGAGTAATTTGGGTGAAATTGAATCCATTTCACCAATAAATTAAGTAATTAATCCTTTAAAACAGATGCTAAATATAGTACCATCATAATTGGATCCTAGTGTACTGCCATGGTCTTGAATACGTTAAGAAAATGCTGTTTGTTTAGAAGACTTTCAAAACATTTGAGAGGGAGGAAGGCACTCTTCCATTGACCCTCAGTGTGCATTTTAGATCCATTTGGGAGTAGACTGTTTTGTGTTGCTCCCTGATGCCTCTAGCACAAGGCCAAGGCCTCCATGTCTCATGTCTTTCTTTCTCCCCTTCTCTGCCATCCCTCTTCCACTCAGGGGAATAGTACAGCATCAACTCAGTCCATGCTTGTTAATCAACCACCTCCATATACCACATCCAGCAAAGCTCCCTGAGTGACTCACAGTCACAAACACCCAGGGCACTGATCTTTCCTCTGTGGCCTTCCAGGTTCTTCTGAGGACAATCTGAATTTAATACGCCTACCGCCAAGTGAAATTGGTGATTGGGAAAATGATGATAATGATGAGGATGATGAGGATGTTGATATCATCCAGGTAAGACCACCTTTCTTTGTCTTCTGAGGAAATGTTGGTTTTCTGATGTGAGAAACAAACTCACTAGTCCAAACCCAAAGAATGGACTCAGGGAGCTGAAAAATAGAAAAAGTGAGATTTTCTTTCCTTTTTTTTCTTTTTCTTTTTCTTTTTTTTTTTAAGAAAGAGTCTAGTTCAGTTGGCCAGGCTGCAGTGCAGTGGTGCAATCTCGGCTCTATCTCCTGGGCTCAATGAATTCTCCTGCCTCAGCCTCCTGAGTAGCTGGGATTACAGGCATGTGTCCCCATGCCTAGCTAATTTTTGTATTCTTAGTAGAGATGGTGTTTCAGCATGTTAGCCAGGCTGGTCTCGAACTCCTGACCTCAGTAATCTGCCCACCTCAGCTTCCCAAAGTGCTGGGATTACAGGCATGAGCCACCCCGCCTGGCCGAAAGTGAGACTTCTAATGACAGTGTTTCAAGATGCGGTATCTTATGGGCAGACACACCCAGCACAGTTTCCACAAGGAATTTATCCCCTAGTGTGCAGGCCCCTCCCCTGGTTCCTCATAGGCTGAGTATTATGGGGTCACAATCTTTCCAGGTGTTGCCTATTGATTTTTGGGGAGAGGCTTTAGGTATTTTTCTAGGGTTGTCTTACTGCATTTTGTTGCAGCCCACAATGCATTGCCGTCCTAGTCAGCTGTCGCTGGGCAGGCTGATAAGAACAGACAAAGCGAGCTATTTTGCAGTCTAGTAAACTTTCATCTTAATCTTCTTTGGTTGAAGTGAGGGCAACGAAGTGGGGAGGAGGTGGGGCCAATAAGCAGGCATTGCCCTTCCAAGCAGGAGCCTGGCATATCCTATTTCTTCTGTCCTTTGCTGACCTAACCGGTACAAGACACTTTGTGTTAGAAATGGGCTACTGTGTACATTATTTCCCTCACCTGATTTCTTTCCTTCTCAATTAATTTTGATATAAAAATATGACAAGGCACATTACGTACAACATACACAATTCTCTTTGTGAGGATGGAGTTCGGTCTGAGTTTCTTTTCATCTAATACATGACACACTAGGATGTTTTTGAAGGACAACATCCATCATCAACTGTATTGCAGAGGGATTTTCCTCCAAACCAATTTTTCTCCTTGGATTAGGCCTTGTGCATTTACCAAGTTAAATCACCTTCAGAGAAATTCTGTGGGAAAAGCTTTTGTCTTTTCCACACATGTCCTCTATGCTAGAATGTTTGGCCTTTGACCTTGACTCACCACTGTTTCACAAGTAGTTTTGTGAAATCATCAGGAGACTAACAGATCTGTGTAAGGGGTGCAGCAGAATTGATCTAATCCTCACGGCATCTTCTTTTGTCTCATTGCAGATTTTCCCATTGCCTGACCAAGGTATGTACCTTGAACTAACTCACTTTCTGAGAAACAAGCTTGCTGGCTTTAATATATAGAAACCTTAATCTGGGTTCCTGTTAAAAATATTGGGGGTTGGCCAGGCACGGTGGCTCAAGCCTGTAATCCCAGCACTTTGGGAGGCCGAGATGGGCAGATCACGAGGTCAGGAGATCGAGACCATCCTGGCTAACACGGTGAAACCCCGTCTCTACTAAAAAATACAAAAAAAAACTAGCCAGGCGTGGTGATGGGCACCTGTAGTCCCAGCTACTCGGGAGGCTGAGGCAGGAGATTGATGTGAACCCGGGAGGTGGATCTTTCAGTGAGCTGAGATCTGGCCACTGCACTCCAGCCTGGGCGACAGAGCAAGACTCTGTCTCAAAAAAAAAAAAAATTGCAGGTGTCGTGAGAGCAAATGATTTTGCAAGTGTATAGCTATGAGCCAGAGGGGCTGTAGAAATGTGTGTGAACCCAGAGGACCAACCAGGAAATTTTGTGTGAGCCAGTGTGTCTTCACCTGGAGTAGGAGAAGTGAGTGCAGCTCTCACTGACTTATCCTGATGTTGGTGGGTCTAAACAGTGGATTCTGGAGACTCTCAGCAGGGAAGAGGATGCCTTTCCAGGTAGGTAAGAAGATTTCAGGTGGGGTCTAATAAAACAGCATTTCCAGGAACCTTCATGTTATACCTGCTGCTTGGCAGGGTTAGGGAGGGTGTAGAAAGAGAAAAAGAAAAGGCAAATATAAGTGAAGTTTGTTATTTTCAGAGTTTAATGTCATCATGGTGAGAAGTGTCATGTTTAAGGGCTTTTGAGTATCCTGTGTTTTGAATCACCTCTTCTTTATCATTTAAAGATGATTTTTCTAGAACACTTGCTCTTTGCTGCCTCTGCCACTGCAAAATTTCAAAACCTTTGGTTTAGGACAGAGTTCTGTCATAGGCAGTTACTTAATGCTGGAGACAAAATTCTTCTGTGATGTGCCCAGATGCATAGGAGAAATTAACCCTCACCTTATGAACTGTTAGGTTTCTTGGCAGCACACTTATTCGTCTGTTTTTCCTGCTTACCTCTGGTATCAAGAGCTCCTCTTGGGCATGAAAGACAGAATGAAAATGCACTCTGGGCTCACTGCAAAAGCTTCAGTATCTTGGAAATGGAGAGAGAAGCACAACCTTGAGCACACTGTCAGCATTCTGTCTTTATTTGAATGAGAACATGCAGTTTTACCATCGTTTGTGGAAAAGGCTGTCCTTTCCCCATTGTGTATTTTTGACACCTTTGTTGAAGATCAGTTTACTGTATATGTGTGCATTCAATTCTGGGCTCTCTATATCTGTGAAACTTAACTTATGGGTGCCCCCTCGCTAGAACCATGCTGTCTGAATTTCTGCATTTTTCTGTATGTGTGGATTTCAATCTCATGAATGTGTATTCTCTAACACTATTTCTTTTTAAACATCATCATGGTTACTTGAGGCACATAAAATTCATTAAAATAGTAGGATTATCCTTTCCATTTCTGCACAGATGGCTGTTACCAGTTTGATAGTAATTGTTGTGAGTGTGTAGATCATGTGTGTAGTATTGTGTGTTAGTCAGGTTTGGTCTTCCTACCCATGAATACAGGATGCCTTTCCACTTATTTGTACCTTATTTCCTAGGATCTTCATGTTGACAGCTGATAAGTTAGATTTAACATGACTGATAAAACTTTTTGATTTCTTATACCAATATTTAGTGTGTGTGTGTATATATATATATATATATGATGCCTATTCATTCATACTATATAGATAGATAGATGTCTATTCATTCAGAATACTACATATATATATTTTGAGATGGAGCTTCGCTCTTCTTGCCCAGGCTGGAGTGCAATGGCGAGATCTTGGCTCACTGCAACCTCTGCCTCCCAGATTCAAGGGATTCTCCTGTCTCAACCTCCTGAGTAGCTGGGATTACAGGTGCTCACCAGCATGCCTGGCCAATTTTTTGTATTTTTAGTAGAGACAGGGTTTCACCATGTTGGCCAGGCTGGTCGTGAACTCTTGACATCAGGTCATCCGCCCACCTCAGCCTCCCAAAGTGCTGGAATTACAGGTGTGAGCCAGAGTGCTCAGCCAAAAAAATAATTTTTACGTAAGCTAGTTAACCAAAAACCACCCCCGTACTCATGAACATTTTTTCATGAATTCATTCATTTCTATTGGTATACATTTGCTCATTTCAGTAGATAATGTGTATTTGAACCTGGAAGCTTATCCTCATGGCAGAAAGTGTTCAGAGTCATGTCTCTCAGCTTCACTGGTGTAGGTAGAGCAGGCTGTGTGAGATTGACCTGTTTGAATGAAGCCTGATTTTTAGGGAATCTCCTCAGGAGAGTCACACAGGAGGTGCTGGGGCGCCTGATCACAGGGGTCCAAAAGGGTGTGTAGAAGTGGTTCCAGAAGAAGACTTACAAAGAGGAAATCATGAGTCTTTTTAATTGCGGCATTTTAACATTGAATTTTTAAATGATCTCTATGAAAAAGAATGTGTGATTAATAGAATAATTTGGGTAAAATTGAGTCCGTTTCACCATAAAATTGGCTTTTAATCAAGTAATAAATCCTTTAAAACAGATGCTAAATGTAGTACCAGTATAATTAGATCCTAGTGTACTGAAGAGGTCTTGGATAAGTTAAGAAAATGCTGTTTGCTTTGAAGAGTTTCAAAACATTTGAGAGGGAGAAAGGCACTCTTCCACTGACCCTCAGTATGCATTTTGGATCCATTTGGGGTTGTCTGTTTTGTGTTGCTGCCTGATGCCTCTAGTACGAGGCCAACGCCTTCGTGTCTCGTGTCTTTCCTGCTCCCCTTCTCTGCCATCCCTCTCCCACTCAGGGGAATAGCCCAGCATCAACTCAGTTCATGCTTGTCAACCACCTCCATACACCACATCCAGCAAAGCTTCCTGAGTGACTCAGAGTCCTCTGAGTCCTTCCAGCTTGGCCTGAGGATGGCCTGGTTTTAAGAGGCTCACCACAATGCAAAGATGAAGAAGAAAAAGAAGATGATGATGATAATAATGATGCCCACGTAAGACTCCCCTTTTTTGTCTTTTACAGCAATGTTGTTTTCCTGATTGCTTTACTTCTCAATTAATTTTGATATGAAAATCTGACAATGCACATTATGTACACTGTATACACTATTCTCTTTGTGGGGCTGGAATTCAGTAGGCGTGTGTTCCCAACTGATACATGGTCTGCTAGCATGCTTTTCAATGACAGCATCCAGTATCAACTGGAATACTGAGGCATTTTCTACAATACCACTTTTCCTCCTTGGATTAAGCATTGTGCATTTGAATATAAAATTAAAGGTAAATTCTGTGAATTAAGGTATTATTTTTCTATAGCTATCCTCTGTGCTGGGCTTTGGGGACTTTGATCTATGGTTCAATCACTGTACCACCTTCTGGATTTTTATCGTTGTCCAGAGAATAACAGATCTGTGTGAAGCGCACAGCAGAATCTGATTCTCACGATGTTTTCTTTTATATAATTGCAGGGAACAGCTTGGAAAGAAAATGGTATGTACCATGAAATAACTCACTTTCTGAGGGAAAAACTTGCTGGCTTCAGTGTATAGAAACCTGATTCTCGGTTCCTGCTGGGAAAGAGGCTTGGGGTTCTCATGAAAGTGATTTTGCCAGTATAGAACTCTGGCCCGAGAAGCTGTAGGGAGGTTTGTCAACCCAGAAGAAAGATTAGGGGATCATGTATGAAGCAGCGTGGGGTGGGAGAATAGCCCATCATTCAGCTTCAGCTAAAGTAGGAGGAGTGGGTGAGTCACTCTGTCTAATGACTTATCCTGGTGTTTTTCTTTCTAAAGACTTGACGCTGGAGAGTATAAGTGACAAGAAGACTCATCCAGTTAGGAGCTACGTGCCAGGAAAAACCCAATGGGAAAAGGTTCCCAGGAGCCTCCAGGTTATCCCTGCTGACTGGGAGGAGGGGCTGAAGGGGGGGGGGTATGAAATCAGAAAGAAAATGGAAATACGTGTGAGGTCTGGCTTGTTTTCAGAGTTTCTTGGCATCATGGTAAGAACTGTCTCTATGGGCTATGGGGGTGCCGCGTTCATGAGAGATTCTCTTTGCAGTCCACCTGCTCTTTTCTGCCTGTGGAACATCAGAACCTTTGGTTTGGATTAGTCAGCACTCCTTGGGATTGTGCACAAGGGGTGTTGGCTTAAGCACTGGGTGTCATCTGTGATGAAGGGAATCTGGGGGACACAGCTCTCTCACAGGCATTTCCTGGAACCTAGAGAAACAGTTCTTCTGCTGTGTGCCAAGGGGAAATCGAGAATCACCCTCTGAACTTTTAGGACTTGTTAGTGCACGTTCATGTTTCTGTCCTCACTGTGCGCTCCTGGATTAAAGGGATCTCCTGGGGTGGATGGCGGAGTGAATATTCATGCTGGGCTCACTGATAAAACTCCAGTCTCCTTTGAAGGGAGGAGGAATGTTCGACCTTGAGCACATTTCCATCCTCCATTTCCCAACCCAATCACAGATTCTGAGATGAGGTTTCTTTCTCCCTAGTTCTCTAATTTTTGGGGAAGCCAAGAGTTCCTTCCCACGAAAGATAGTATCACACTATTTCCTGTCTTCAAAAATTTGGCTTTGGTTTTGGCTTTTGAGATGATATTCATCACTAAAGTTCTAGACCTTTTTTTTTTAGCCAGAGCTCTCTGTATCTGTGATACTTATGGGTGCCCCCAAGCTAGGAGCATGCTATATGAATTTTTCTTTTTTCTTTTTTTTTTTTTGTAGATTTCAATCTCATGAATGTGCATCCTCTAACACTATTCCTTTTCAAAGTTACCGTGGTTATTTGAGGCATATGTAAATTATTTAAATCTTAGGATTATCTTTTCCATTTCTGCACAGATGGCTGTTACCAGTTTCATAGCAGTTGTTGTGAGTCTGTAGATCATGTGTGTAGTATTGTGTCAGGTTTAGTCTTCCTATCCATGAATACAGGATTCCTCTCAACTGCTTTGCCCCTTCTTTACTTTCTAGAATCTTTATGTTGACAGCTCATAAGGTAGATTTAACATGACTAATAAAAATTTGTGATTTTTTAGTATTTTTTGGGCAGAGTCTTGCTCTGTCATTAGACAGGGTGCAGTAACATGATCTCCACTCACTGCAACCTCTGCCTTGTAGGTTCAACTGATTCTCCTGCCTTAGCCTCCCTAGTAGCTGGGACTACAGGCGTGTGCCATCACCCCCAGCTAGTTTTTTTATTTTTAGTAGAGACATGGATTTACCATGTTGGCTAGAATGATCTCAATCTCTTGACCCCGTGATCTGCCTACCTCGGCCTCCCAAAGTGCTGGAATAACAGGCATGAGCCACCGCACCCGGCCAAATTTGTGATTTTTTTATACCACTATTTTGTATATCTCAATGAAGTGGCATCAAATAAAATTTTTTTTTTGTAAGCTAGTTAACCAAAAAAATCACCCCTGTCCACATGGGCATTTTTTCCTGAATTTGTCCATTTCTATTGGTATACATTTCCTCATTTCAGTAAACAGTGTATATTTGAACCTGGACACTTATCCTCATGGCAGAAAGTGTTCAGAGTCATGTCTCTCAGCTTCATTGGTGTAGGTAGAGCAGGCTCTATGAGCTTGGCCTGTTTGAATGACACCTGATCTTTAGGGACTCTCCTCAGGGAGAGTGACACAGGAGCTGCTGAAGCCCCTGATTACAGGAGCCCAATAGGTTTTGTGCACACACCCTGGTTCCAGAAAAAGACTTGCAAAGAGGAAATCATGACTAGTTTTAATTGTAGCACATTAATATTTAATTTTTTAAACGATTTCTATGAAAAAGAGTGTGTGCTTAATAGAATAGAGTAATTTGGGTAAAACTGAGTCCATTTCATTAATAGGCTTTTAATCAAGTAACAATTTTTTTAAACAGATGCTAAATGTAGTACCAGCGTAATTGGATCCTAGTGTACTGACAGGGTCTTGAATATGTTAAGAAAATGCTGTTCGTTTCGAAGAGTTTCAAAACATTTGAGAGGGAGGAAGGCACTCTTCCATTGACCCTCAGTGTGCATTTTAGTTTCATTTTGGGTTGACTCTTCTCTGTTGCTGTCTGATGCCTCTAGAGTGTAAGGCAAAGATCTCCATGTCTCGTGTCTTTCCTGCTCCCCTTCTCTGCCCTGTTCCACTCAGGGGAATAGCCCAGCATCAACTCAGTCCATGCTTGTTAATCAACCTCCATACACCACATCCAGCAAAGCTCCCTGAGTGACTCACAGTCACCAACCACCAATGAACTGATCTTTCCTCTGTGTCCTTCCAGCTTGGCCTGGGGACTACCTGTATGCAAGATATGCACTAGGAGATGCGTATGAAGATGAAGATGATGATGATGCTGATTGTGATGATGATGTCCATGTAAGATCCCCTTTTTTGGTCTCCTGTAGCAATGTTGCTTTCCTGATTCCTTCACTTCTCAATTAATTTTGATATGAAAATCTGGCAATGTGCATTATGTACACTGTACCCTGTTCTCTTTGTGGAGCTGGAATTCAGTAGGAGTGTCTTCCCACCTTATATGTGGTACACTGGAGTGCTTTTCAATGACAGCATCCATTATCAACTGGAATGCTGAGGCGTTTTCCACAGCACCAGTTTTCCTCCTTGGATTAAGCATGTGCATTTGCATATAAAATTAAAGATAAATTCTGTGAATAAGGGTATTATTTTTCTATAGCTATCCTCTGTGCTAGTCTTTGGGGATTTTGATCTATGGCTCAATCACTGTACCACCTTCTGGGTTTTTCTCGTCCAGAGAATAACAGATCTGTGTGAAGTGCACAGCACAATCTGATTCTCATAATGTTTTCTTTTATATAATTGCAGGGAACAGCTTGGAGAGAAAATGGTATGTACCATGAAATAACTCACTTCCTGAGGGAAAAAACTTGCTAGCGTCAGTGTATAGGAACTTGATTCTGGGTTCCTACTGGGAAACGGGATTGGGGTTCTCGTGAAAGTGATTTTGCTGGTATAGAACTCTGGCCCGAGAAGCTGTAGGAAGGTTTTTCCACCCAGAAGAAAGATTAGGGGATCATGTATGAAGCAGCGTGGGGTGGGAGAATAGCCCATCATTCAGCTTCAGCTAAAGTAGGAGGAGTGGGTGAGTCACTCTGTCTAATGACTTATCCTGGTGTTTTTCTTTCTAAAGACTAGACGCTGGAGAGTATAAGTGATGAGGAGACTCATCCAGTTAGGGAGCTATGTGCCAGGAAAAACCCAATGGGAAAAGGTTCCCAGGAGCCTCCAGGTTATCCCTGCTGATTGGGAGGAGGGGCTGAAGGAGGGGGTATGAAATCAGAAAGAAAATGGAAATACGTGTGAGGTCTGGCTTGTTGTTTTCAGAGTTTCTTGGCATCATGGTAAGAACTGTCTCTATGGGCTTTGGGGGTGCCGCGTTCATGAGAGATTCTCTTTGCAGTCCACCTGCTCTTTTCTGCCTGTGGAACATCAGAACCTTTGGTTTGGATTAGTCAGCACTCCTTGGGATTGTGCACAAGGGGTGTAGGCTTAAGCACTGGGTGTCATCTGTGATGAAGGGAATCTGGGGGACACAGCTCTCTCACAGGCATATCCTGGAACCTAGAGAAACAGTTCTTCTGCTGTGTGCCAAGGGGAAATTGAGAATCACCCTCTGAACTTTCAGGACTTGTTAGTGCACGTTCATGTTTTTGTCCTCACTGTGCGCTCCTGTTTTAAAAGGATCTCCTGGGGTGGATGGCTGGGCTCACTGATAAAACTCCAGTCTCCTTTGAAGGGAGGAGGAATGTTTGACCTTGAGCACATTTCCAGCCTCCATTTCCCAACCCAATCACAGATTCTGAGATGAGGTTTCTTTCTCCCCAGTTCTCTAATTTTTGGGGAAACCAAGAGTTCCTTCCCACAAAAGACAGTATCACACTATTTCCTGTCTTCAAAAATTTGGCTTTGGTTTTGGCTTTTGAGATGATATTCATCACTAAAGTTCTAGACCTTTTTTTTTTGAGCCGGAGTCTCGCTCTGTCGCCCAGGCTGGAGTGCAGTGGCGCGATCTCAGCTCACTGGAAGCTCCGCCTCCCAGGATCACACCATTCTCCTGCCTCAGCCTCCCGAGCAGTTGGGACTATAGGCATCCACTAACATGCCTGGCCAATTTTTTATATTTTTGATAGAGACAGGGTTTCACCATGTTGGCCAGGCTGGTCATGAACTCCTGACCTCAGGCAATCTGCCTGCCTCGGCCTCCCAAAGTGATCAGATTATAGGCATGAGCCACCGTGCCTGGCCAGAGTTATTTTTAATATAATTGTGGCTGTCTCAAGTAATGGTGCTTTGAGTATTTTTGTCAGTGGTTTTGGAATAACACAAGCACTCACTTCTGCCGAGTACACTGTTAGAAGGGGGTATATCTTTCATTGTCATAGATAATGCAAAACTTTTTCCAAAATGATGACACCAATTCATGCTCCTCTCACAGCATACGTGAGTAGCCATTTCTCCAAATCCTCATCGACTCTTCGTTTTATCTCTTTCTAAAAACCATCACTTTGGCCGGGCGCGGTGGCTCAAGCCTGTAATCCCAGCACTTTGGGAGGCCGAGACGGGCGGATCACGAGGTCAGGAGATCGAGACCATCCTGGCTAACACGGTGAAACCCCGTCTCTACTAAAAATACAAAAAACTAGCCGGGCGTGGTGGCGGGCGCCTGTAGTCCCAGCTACTCGGGAGGCTGAGGCAGGAGAATGGCGGGAACCCGGGAGATGGAGCTTGCAGTGAGCCGAGATTGCGCCACTGCACTCCAGCCTGGGCAACAGAGCGAGACTCCGTCTCAAAAAAAAAAAAAAAAAAAAAACCATCACTTTGTTTAGTCTTTCATTTGTATAACATATTGCTTAAAATGTTTACCAAAAAGAAATGTTGTTTGACTCTAATGATGCAGCGCAGTAGGTTTGTTTACACCGCCTCACCACAGACACGTAAGTAATGCATTGCTCCAACATTCCAACAGCTACGACTTTACTAGGCAAAAAGAAATTTTCAGCTTTGTTATAATCTTACGGGACCACTGTCATACATGTGGTATGTCATTGACCAAAATGTCATTCTGCCACATATGGCTGTAGTTAATAAGCAGGTGCTTAAGTTATAAGAATGCAAATAATAACAGATACAAATTGAGTATCAGATATTATATGGACACTTCTCTGTCTTGCCTCCTTGAAGTGTCACAATCACTTTGAGACAGAATTAGTTTTGTTATAGTCATTATACAGATGAGGAATGTGAGTCTCAGCTAAGTAAATTACTCATGAGACACACCATGAGTTGGATCTCTTTAACACCAAAGGCTAGTCTATGAACTAACATGCTACACTGCCTGTCATGGCAAAGTAGACTTACCATAAAATGAAATGTGCTTCCACAGCTGGGCATGTGAGCTTAGTAGTGCTGGTGTTACCCATTGCTCCATGGCTCAGAAATTGGTCTTGCTGAAACTCGGATGGAGAGGCTCTTGGTTCAGGGACTGAAAAGTTACAGGTTATATGAGTGCAATTGAAGGATTATGCTTCCATAGAGCATGTGGTTGTTCTCATGGAATGAGAACAGAGAGAATCAAAGAGAATCACCCAGAGCAATTCTCTGTCTCAAAAAAAAAAAAAACATTGCCCATCTAATAGGTTAAAAATTAGATACAGTCAACCACACTGGTCTAAAATGTGCTTTTAGACAGTGATGGGAAAGAAGAAAAAAATTAAAATAGTTGATGTGTTCTATATGGGAGTCTGAGATAAACTGCTGTTAAATAGAATTTTATATGAAGTTCTTTAGGCAATAAGTAAAAATGGAAGGGAAACCTGATGGCAGAGAGCAGCCAGGACCACAGTTGCCTGTGGATGCAGAGACTGTGGTGGAGCCTGGAACGCACCAAAGACCACGAGTCCCTGTGGGCAGTCAGTTCAGTGACAGCACTGCTCATTTTCTGATTGGAAGGCACCCCAGTAGCACATGGAGAGAACAGGGAGGCCTAAGATGAGTCCGGGCCATGGAAGGTCTCCAATGAGGGGATCTTGGAAGATGTGAAAAGCATCCTGGAGGGGGAGGTAGCCCTGCAGCTTAGCGGTCCAGTTTCCCTCACTGATCTGACTTGGTATGGCATAGAGGGGCTCACACAGCAGCCCCCAGTGTCCTTCCACTTCCCTAAAGGCTTAAACACACCATGACGTGGATCAGTTTCTTAAAGAGCACAAGAGCACATTACTGAACAACCGGAATTGCAGAGAAGTGGCCTCGTTTCCTGGAAGTGTTTCAGGGAGGGGGAGGTGGTGAGGCTCCACTGGGGAAATGCTCATGACCAAAGAAAGATGAAGTCTGAGGATTGGCGGTTGGGCTCAGCCACATGGAGACCACGTGGTACCCTATAAGAGCAATCTGGTGGTGTGGTACTGGGGAGGGGAGAGGGCCAGGACCACAGAGCCTGTGCAGGGATTCAGAACCAGAGGGCTCCTCAGAACAGGCACAGGAGATGGTCTGTAAGGACTTGTCCCACTCCAGTGAGGGCATGAGGGGCAGAGAGGGAGGAAAGCAGCCCCACATAGGAGGATACCTAGCGTGGGGAAGCAGGTCTCAGAAGAGCTAGGTTTCAGTCTAAGAAAGGAAAGAATGTTCCAGGGAGAGGGCGAGGCCCTGGGGCCTCCAGAGGGCTTGGAAAAAAGGTTTCAGCAGACGGGATCAGAAAAGGAGTATTCAGGGCCTTGAGGGGGAGGTGAGCTGAGCTTCTTGTAGACCCTGATGCAAACAGGGATGAAGGACATAATGAGATTAGTCCTGATTCTGAGGCAGAGAGTGGTGAGGAGGCTGTGAGTTTGGGAAAGTGAAGGAAGGGCCTGGCTGGGAGAAGGTGGTGCTCTGGGCTCTCTACAGTCTTTCCAGGGAAGGTCAGAGCCCAGAGAAGCCCAGGGCTCCCTCCTGACATCTGCACAAACAGATGTGCCTCTGGTCAGGGGGTGCTCTATAGACTGCTGTGGGGGTGAGGGAGCAGCTTCTCCTGGGCATAGGACCCCAGGAACCTGCAGGATGCAGGACTCCAGGCCCCCTCAGATGCCTGCTGGTGTGTCTCCTCTGAGGGATTGTAAATTAGCTTCTTGGGTACCCACAATGTACAAAGCACTTGTTTTCAGTATGATGTACCTGGCACTGCCAAAATCATACCCATTTATGATAGGCACAACTACTATCCCCACTTTAGAGCTAGGAAAACTGAGGCACTGAGCAGTTAATCAACTTGCCCCAGGCTCCATAGATAAACAGTCGGTGTAGAGCTGGGGTCTCAACACAGCAGGCTCCCTCCATAGTGTGGGCTTATAGCCACTGGCTGTCCCACTGCCCTTGTCCAGCCTTGGCTGTCTGGGGTGGCAGTTTGTGCCTTTGGGCTACAGTTGAACTACCAGTTGCCTCTTCCAGGCTGGCTCCCATACCTCTCCCAGCAGCAGCTTCTTAAATCCCAGAAGCTGAAATGGTGTGGTAAATGGGCCTTGGCGTATGGAGGCAAGAGTGTGGTGCTCAGGACTTCTAGGACCCAACACAGGCTGTGTTCCTGGCCCTCCCTTTGTAACAGAGGCACCTCTGTCCCTGGCTAATGAGTTCCCGCATCTCTAATTTCTCCTCAGCCTGGA
This sequence comes from Rhinopithecus roxellana, assembly GCF_007565055.1. Lineage (NCBI taxonomy): Eukaryota > Metazoa > Chordata > Mammalia > Primates > Cercopithecidae > Rhinopithecus > Rhinopithecus roxellana. The sequence continues at coordinate 58,153,044 of NC_044561.1, forward strand.
CTGTAGAGGTGGGAGCCCAGGAGATGCTGGTGTGGAGGCTGCTTAGTGGGATGACGTCACAGTGCACAAAGCTGGGAGCCTGCACTCACTGAAAAGGGGTTGTCTCTTCTTCATCCAGGGTGAAGCCCTTCTAGGAGCTGACCAGGGTGCTGACTCAAAGGGAAGGCCAGCACGTGCTGCAGGGACGTCTGAGGGAGACTCAAGCTCTGCAGTCAGGCATTTTCCCAGGCTTGGCGTAAAGAAGTGATGGAGACTTTCCTGTGATTCCTAGGCTCCCCTCCTGGACAGCACCAGGAATGGGCCTTCGAGGGGGCTGGGCTTCAGGCCAGCCTGGCGGCGTGCTTGGGTGACTTGGGAGAATGTAGCTGTTTGCTGGGAAGATCTTAAGGAGGAAACCAGAACCTCTCCCTGTCCCAAGCTTTCATCCCTGGGGGAGCCTGTTAGGACAGAGTTCATCCTCAGTCAAAAGAAAGTGCATCTGGTTTCCCATTTTACCTTCCTTCCTGCCACCCAGAGTGGGAGCAGGCAAACCTGGCTGAGGAGAGCCACACCCAGCCACACCCCATGGGTCAATCACTGGAGCTTCTGAAACCTGGGTGGTGCCTGGTACAGCTGGGTTCCTTCCTTCCCCCAGCCCAAGTTCCTGCCCCCAGCTTTGTCCCTGGAGGTCTCAATCGTGCTCTCTACATTCTGAGGGGAACTCTTGGCCCCAGCAGAGAGCAAAACTCCAAGTGCACCTCCCATACACCCCCCAGCACTGGGTTCGGCCTGTACCATCCGGGACCTGGTGCTTCTGGGCCTGGAATTTTGCCTTTGGCAAGAGAGTGAGAAGAGACGTGACTGCTCCAGGAACGGAAAGTGCCATTCCGACTTGAAATAAAGAGACTGAGCGCATTGATTCAGGTGCAGAGGTGGCTGATCAGATCTGACCCGAGGGGCTCAGGGTTTCCACTCAATGCCATCGATGGTGATGTGGGTCGCCTGCCGTAAGGCCTCACCCTCTAAGCCTTGCTGTCAGAGTCCTTCTCCAGGACACAGAAGGTGTGCATGTGGGCCTGCAGGACCTTCCAGCCCTCGGGGGCCTCTGGCAGCGAGGTGAAGGCCTTGGTGGCTTTCAGGCACACCCTGCCCATGGGTGAGTGTAGCGCCTTCAGGAGCAGGCTGATGGCTTGTGTGTCCAGGGACACATACTTCTCAGCAGGCCACCAACACAGGGCATTCCTAACAGGCTGAAGGGGTCTCTTCTCACCTCCTCACACCCTAGCCCTCTTTTGACCCTTGTGCCTGCAGTCTCAGGGGAGGTGCCACCCCGTCCCCCTGCTGCAGGGATTCCCTGACTCATTCACGCAGCAAGACGCTGAGGCAAGAGCTGGGTTTCCCACCTCAGCACTCTTTTGAGCCAGGTAATTCTCAACTTGGGGCCCAAGTTCCCCTGCTGTGACCTTTGGGGATGACGCAGAAAATGACGGCAAGGATGGTGGTCACAGTGGACACAGGAGGATTAGGGGAGGCTGGGGAGGCCGCAGTTTGAGAGAGCAAGCTCTCTCCTGGAAAGCCACTCTCCTGATCGCACAGAAAGGGACCTCTGTGCAAACCTAAGAATGATGGGGCTGGGACGGGGCCTGGGAACATGCATTTCCACAGACCACCCGGGGTCTGGTTCAGGGGCCACACTTGTAGAAATACCCGAGCCTCTAATGAGACTCTCAGAAGAAAGAGAAGCCAGGACCTAGGGAAGGCAAGAGGGCCCCCCAGCAAGGGGACATGACCACAGCCACGGCAGGGACTCTGGGGGTCGGTGACCGGCCCATCCTCACAATGAGGGGCCCAGTGTGGGAACACCCCCCAACCACCACAAGCTCTGAGTCTTTGTGCTCCCCCAGTTTTGAGGCCAGGATGTAGACTATGATTCTGTGTGACCTGGGGTGAGAGACAAGACACTGCGCCTCCGTTTCCTCACCTGTGGAGGCAGACATCGCCTCCCTGGAGGGTTGTCTAAATGTGAGGTTTGGAGACAATGCCTGGCACACAGGAGGAGGCTCTCAGTGACTGCTGGGTGTCAGGATCGTCGTCAGTGCTTCTCCTGTTCTCGCCTTCCTCATGGGGAGGAGGTGCCAGACCCTCTCCTGCATGCTCCTGCAGGCAGAGGCCAGGATGAGCTCCTGGAGCTGCTCCTCTGCAGCTTCTACACCAGTGAGCAGATGAGACCCTTGCTGATGACACCGCGGGCCGCTGCACGACAGGAAAGGGCACTGAGGGTGGACCAGCCACACCCCCTCCCATGCTGGTTGGCCTCAGGGCTCAGGAAGGATTTTGCAGAGCAACTGGGTGGGTTTGAAAAGAGATCTTGCAAGTTCCCCGTCACCCCCCAAAGCTGCCTGGCCAGGGGCCTGAGAAGCCAGCAGGAGTCTGTGGGTGAAGCCATGTCAGGGGCTGAAAGGGCAGATGCAGAGGACCCAGGAAGGGCCAGCCGTTGGTTGCTGGCATCTCAGGGGACGTCTGCCATAGCAGGGCACAGTGGCCTGAGAGGTAGCAGCCACCCCTGGGAGTCCGGCAGTTCACTGCTGCGGGGCCCAGGCACATGAGGGGACCCTCCACTCTTCCCTACCACCGCCCCAGAGCAGAGGAGCCAATAAAGCCCCCCGTTCCCACGCAAAATATTTCAAAGGAGTTGGAGACTCACACCTGGTCAGACCAGCCCTTGAGAAGAGCTTGGGTTCGACTCTGAGATGGAAGACCTAGAGTGTAGGCTGGTGTCACACACACCAAAAAGAACTGTGCCCCAACTAAAGGCGATGGGAAGCCATAGGCTCTGGCCAAGGGGTCTTGAAGGGACCTGGGGCTCTGTGGGAAGGGGGGCTCCACATGGCACAGCTGTGGTACAGGTACTGGGAGACGTACAATGAGGCAAGGCTCCCCCATAAACAGGCCCCACTTGGCTCCTCCCAGCTGGAGCTGGAAGCCTGGGAGGGAAGTGGTCTCTCCCTCGAGGCCTCGAGAGCCTGTGGGGCAGGTAAGGGGCGAGAGATTTTACGGGACGTGGAGGCCTGTGGAGGAGACAAGCCAGAGGGGTGAGGGGCGAGAGATTTTACGGGACGTGGAGGCCTGTGGAGGAGACAAGCCAGAGGGGTGAGGAGGAACATCAGTCCCTAGAGGGACCTGGGCAGACACTAGCTTTCACTAAAGTTACTTTTTTTTCCATCATGAACTTTTTTTTTTTTTTTGGTGGGGTCTCACTCTTGTCACCCAGGCTGGAGTGTAGTGCCATGAACTCAGCTAACTGCAACCTCCACCTCCCAAGTTCAAGTGATTCTCCTACCTCAGCCTCCCAAGTAGCTGAGATTACAGGTGCACACCACAATGCCCAGCTAATTTTCTTATTTGTAGAGATGGCATTTCGCCATGTTGGCCAGGTTGATCTCAAACTCCTGACCTCAAGTGATCCACCTGCCTCGGCCTCCCAAAGGGCTGGGATTACAGGCATGAGTGCATAATTAGCCTGTGCCTGGCCTAATTTTTGTTTTTAAATGTCTTATTAAAATATCATTTATCTTGATTCCTGGGATTTCTGGCCCCTCTTAAATTTGGCACCAAGGCCAGCATCTCACTGACCTCTCCCCAGTCCTCTGGGTATGGCAGGAATGGAAGCAGGGGCCACAGAGGATGGCGGCTGCTCTCTCCACAGGGCACCCAGGCTGCTCCTTTCTCCCTATCCCCCTCCCCCCCACCGCGTATGTGCCGCCTCCACGCCCTTTCCCCCACTGGGCGGGGGCCACCTCCCCGAGCTCCAGGTGGTGGGCTCCAGCTGATGTTGCGGGAGCCTTCCCTGGGGTTCCTGGGTCACTGGATCTCAGCCAGGGTCACCTCCTAGAACTGATCCCTAGGATACCCAAGCCCACACAGGGTGCAGGTGCCTCTGAGGGAAAGGCCCTGGGGAGGGCTTGTGGGGGACACAGTGCAGCCCCTCTCCCTGTGTGACCCCAGTCCTTTCTCTCTCTGTGTGGGGGGAAGTCCCCAGATAAGGCACTGAGCATCTGGGTTCATTTACAGCCTTCTGGGTCACAATGGCCTGTTCATCACTGAGGAACTTTATACCCCATATAATAATCATTTCAGGGACAGCACCTCCATCTCAGTGGTCTCATAGGCAGGTCCTGCTGTGATCCCCATTGTACAAATGGGGATAGAGGCCAGAGAGGTGAGGCCACCCGCCCAAGTCACTCAGCTCATATCGCAGAGCTGGCAGAGTTCCTGAGTACTTTGCACAACTGCACCAAATGCGATGGATTGGGATAACTAGATCAAGATGTAATTTCACAGAAATAAAGGGAAGGCCTTGTACTTTATTCCAAATACCAACTCTGAAAGGAACCGGACAATAAAGAATAGTGCCAGCTCAGCAGCACTAGTGATTGAGAAAGTCACAGGGCTTTAGTTAGGCCAACCAAAGCTCTTCCCTGTCCCTGTCCCCGGAGCTGATGGAGCTGACATGTGCACTTCTGCGGCCTCAGTTTCCCCTTCTGCAAAGTGAGAGTTCCTGATTGGTGAGGGCCTTGCATCCTGATGCCCACCCCTGCAGTGGCCGTGGTGAGGGCTTCCACGAGGAAAGCTGACCCTGTGCAACTCCAGCAGTGCCCCCATCGGGGGAGGGTTAAGACTAGTGGGTGCCAGGCTGGGACCCGGGTCTGAGAGTCCTGCAGGTACTTCCAGGCAAGGAGTCCCCATCGGGGTCAGGCTTTGTGCCAGGGCTGAGATCCTGGAGGAACCAGACTTACCCCAACTCAAGTCCACAAAGGGAGGGTGTCATGTGAGCTGACAGCCACATGCAGTGTGATGCCTGCAGGAGAGAGACTGGGACAGGGAAAGCCCAAAGGGTCTACACAGAGGATGAGTGACAGGTGTAGGGGACACCTGGAAGGGGACTCCCAGGCATAGAGTCTCAAGAAGCTCCAGGTGGCCCACAGGGCTGGAGCAAATGAGTCCTGGGGCCAAGGTGGTTTGAGAGCAGGCTAGACAGGTACCAGGCCCAGACCCAGAGAACTCATCCCTGGGGGACAGACTCATCTGGGGAGTCCTGGAGGTTGTTTGCAGGGAATCGATGAGACCAGTCTTGGATGGGTGGGGGGGCAGGGGTGTGAATCCAGAACTAGAGACACCCCAGGGAGGGTGTTGTGGTGACCCAGGCAGTTTGGCTGATATGAGGACAGACTCAGGAGAAGGGGGAACAGCAGAGGGAAGAGCAAGGACAACCCTGGGTTTTTTTGATAAACAGTGAAGAGAACACTGTATGTCAGCACATCCTGTGTTTTAAACAAAATGCCCAAGGGAAGTGGTGGTCTGCAAAGCATCCCAAGAAGGCAGCAAGGGCTTGGCTTGGTCTCCCCCAAGGCCATCCACTCACTGACTTGCTCATAAAGGCTTACTGGGGGCCAGGTTGGGGGACACAGGGAGGGTGGACCAAACGGAGGGGGACTGTCCAGTCAGGAGGACAGGTCATGGCCCATTTTTGGAGCAATAAAAGGGGAGGGGGTTCCCCCTCTGCAGTGGAGGGATGCCAATACTGGTCTCACAGATCGAGCAGTACTGGCTGGTGATGGGTGCCCCTCAAAGTCAGCAGTGCTAGTGGAGAGAAGACCAAAGGCTGTAGAGGGGAGCCCCTGGGGGACACGAAGGGAGAGGCTGACAGACCACACGGTCCTTGTGGCTCGCCTTTATCCTCAGATCCAGGAGGAGTCTTTGGAGAGATTTGGGTAGGAGACTGATCATCAGATTTGTGTGGTTCTGGTGAGAGGCTGGTGTAGACCAGATTAGAGGAGGGAGGCCCAGGGCAGAGAGTGGGGGTAGCCAGGTCTGGGGGAGGTGAGCAGCCTGGAGGAGGCACAAGTTTAAGCCACCCAGGGGCCCAGATTGCTGTGAAATGGGTGGGTGAAGCTGAATTGGGGGCACCAGAGGCTGATGGGGAGTAGCAGGCATTCTCGGGCCTGCCGGAGGGAGACTGGATTTCAGAAACATGTATGATAAATCATAAAAATGTACATTCCTGGGCCAGGCGCGGTGGCTCAAGCCTGTAATCCCAGCACTTTGGGAGGCCGAGGCGGGCGGATCACGAGGTCAGGATATCGAGACCATCCTGGCTAACACGGTGAAACCCCGTTTCTACTAAAAATACAAGGAAATTAGCCGGGCGTGGTGGCGGGCGCCTGTAGTCCCAGCTACTCAGGAGGCTGAGGCAGGAGAATGGCGTGAACCTGGGGGATGGAGCTTGCAGTGAGCCGAGATCGTGCCACTGCACTCCAGCCTGGGGCACAGAGCAAGACTCCGTCTGAAAAAAAAAAAAAAAAAAAAAAGTACATTCCTTTTAATCAAGTCATTCCACTTCTAGAAATCTGTCTTGGAGACACAAAATTTCAGCTAAAAATTCTTAATGTGTGGGAGGCTGAGGTAGGAGAATCGCTTGAACCTGGGAGGCAGAGGTTGCAGTGAGCCAAGATTGTGCCACTGCACTCCAGCCTGGGTAACAGAGCGAGACTATCTCAAATAAATAAATAAATAAATAAATAAATAAATAAATAAATATGTTCATGGAGGGTAAAGTGGAAACAGCCTAAATGTCGAACATTAGGGGGAAGTAAAATAAACTCTGTTACATCCATGGGAGAGACATTAAACATTGAAGAATTGAAGATAAGTATGTTTTTGACAACTGTAATGACATAATAAACATTTTAAAACATTTAAATATTTGAAACATTTCTATTTTAATTTACAGTAAACTTTACTCTTTTTGGTGTAGCTAATAAAACCTAGTATAATTTTTTAAAATATCATTGACTCATGTAACTATCACGATTGAAATACAGAATATTTCCACCACCACCCCCAAATTTCTCTAAGCACCCCTTCTTTAGAGACACAGTCTCACTGTGTCACCCAGGCTGGTGTGCAGAGGTGCAATCTCGGCTCACTGCAACCTCCGCCTCCTGGGTTCAGACGATTCTCTTGCCCCAAACCCTTGAGTAGTTGGAATTATAGGTGTGTCACCACACACGGATAATTTTTGTTATTTTTAGTAGAGACAGGGTTTCGCCATGTTGGCCAGGCTGGTCTCAAATTCCTGGCCCCAAGTGACCCACCTGCCTCAGCCTCCCACAGTGCTGGGATTACAGGGGTGAGCCGCTACTCTCAGCTCTTTTGTGCCTCTTGTAGTCAAACCCTTTCTGTACCCCAACCACAGCAACCACTGATCTCTTTCTGACCCTATACTTTTGCTTTTTACAGAATATCATAGAAGTGCAAACGTAAAGGATGTGACTGTTTTTTAAATTAAACTTTTTATTTTGAGATAACTGTAGCTTCTCATGTAGATATGAGGAATAATACAGAGGGATCCTCGGTACTCCGGGCCAGTTCCCTCAAAGGTAGCATCTTGCAGCTACAGTAACGGATCACAGCCAGGATATTGACACTGATACAGTGACAACCAAAGTTTCCCTCCCAAACATCCCTCATGCTGCCCTTTCACAGAAACACCCACTTCCCACTGTCCCAAACCCCTCCTTGACCCCTGGCAACCACTAATTTGGTCTCCCCTTGTATAATTTTGTTATTTCAAGAATGTTCTGCACATGGAATCATACATTATGTGACTTCTAGGGACTGGCTTTCTCCCACTCAGCATAGTTTTCTAGGTGTTTCTCCAGGTGGCTCGGTTGCAACATAGTTTGTTCCTTTTTAATGCTGAGTAGAAGTCTAAGTATGTAACCTTCTGAGTCTGGCTTCCTGAGGTCAGTGTAACAATGTTGCAATTCATCCCAGTTCCCTTATGGATCAATAGTTTGTTCCCTATTATTGCTGAGTCTGATTCTATTTATGAAGGTGTCACAATGCATTCACCAGCTGAATGACAATTGGGTTGTTTCCACTTGTGTCTGTGGTGTGTGTGTGGTGTGTGGTGTGTGTGGTGTGTGGTGTGTGTGGTGTGTATGTGGGGGTGTGTGTGGGGTGTGTGTGGTGTGGTGTGGGTGTGTGTGGTGTGTGGGTGTGTGTGCTGTGTGCGGTGCGTGTGGTGTGTGTGGTTTGTGGGTGTGTGGTGTGTGTGGTGTGTGGCGTGTGTGTGGTGTGGTGTGTATGTGGGGTGTGTGTGGTGTGTGTGTGGTAGGGGCATGTGGTGTGTGTGTGGTGTGTGATGTGGTGTGTGTGTGTGGTGTGTGTGATGTGCGTGTGTGTCGTGGGTCAAACCAAATGTTTCTGCTTCTTGCTAATGGTGAATAAAACCAGTGTAAATATTTTCAAACAAATTTTTGTTTACACATAAGTTTTCATTCCACTTGGATAAAAACCTAGGACTAGGGTTTGCTTGATACGCATAAGCATATGTTTATTAGAAATTGCTGGCCGGGTGCAGTGGCTCACGCCTGTAATCCCAGCACATTGGGAGGCCAAGGTGGGTGAATCACAAGGTCAGGAGATCGAGACCATCCTGGCTAAAGATGAAATCCCATCTCTACTAAAAATACAAAAAATTACCCGGTAGTGGTGGTGGGCACTTGTAGTCCCAGCTACTTGGGAGGTTGAAACAGCAGAATGGCATGAACCCAGGAGGCAGAGCTTGCAGTGAGCTGAGATCATGCCACTGCACTCCAGCCTGGGCCACAGAGCGAGACTCCGTCTCAAAAAAAAAAAAAACAAAAAACAAAAAACAAAATTGACAAATGGTTTTTAGAAGGGAAGTTGGTTGCGGTGGGGACATAGGGGTAGGGGAGGGTTCGGTTAATGAAGCCTACCCTAGCACAGCTGGAAAATGGGCCTGTATCCCAGCACCGAGGTGCCCAAGCCCTGTGCCCAGACCTAAGCTAGACAGGGTCTCAAGATCACAGTCAAGGATCAGAAGTGACATCTGCTGCTCCAGAACCTTCTGTTCATGCAGCCCCTGCCTCCTCCTCAGGGATCACCAGGAACTTTTCAAAATGCTGGGTGCAGAGCTATGGCCAACTGTAGGGCACCGCCAGACACTCGGAGCTCAGAGGGACCCAGGGGTGGGCAGGATTGGCAGAAGCTGGAGGTGGGTCCTTACAGAACACACCCCACCTGCTGCCTCCAGACCTTGGACATTTCAGGGGGGCTGGGCCAGTTACAGGGAGTGAAAGGGAAATGGGGACCCTTCCGATTGCTGCCCTGGGACCCTAAGATCTTGTGTAGTGACTAGGAACCTGGAAGCACAGCTGTCCCCAAGAGGCCTTCCTGGGTCCCTCCTCCATGGACAAGACTTCAGACTGGACAGTTACTCATCCGTTTTTCCATCAGTTTGTCCATCCATATATCTGTCCATGCACACCCCCATCCTTCCACAAGCCCCCTGAGGTATCCTGGGGCCCGACCTATACAGACCCTCAGCTCCTGATGTCCCAGGCAAGGCAGGCTCGGCCTCACCCAGCCCCGGTGAGACCTGAAGTGTGCCTGCTCATGCACCGTGGGAGAAGGGGGCTGTGGCACTGGGGTCCCCTGGGAGTACTTGTCCCTGCCCAGCCCAGAGCTCAGGCTGCAGGTGAGACCCTCTGTGAAGAAGACAAGGGGCAGTGGATACTGGGGATTCCACATCGGCAAAGGTGACCTGGTGGCAGTGGCAACCTCAAGCAGGCCTGGGAGCTGGAACCAGGGCTGGAGGGCAGAGGGAGGAAGTCATGCTGGAAGATGGGTGTGAGCAAAGGCACAGGAGTGACCTTAGCGCTCCTTCTCTCAACAGGGATATGGCAGGTGCACACAGGCCCCCCACAAAAGCACCCTGAAGGATCATCTCAGAGACCCTAGAACCTGTCTGCCATGCCACCTGCCCTGCCACTCTAGTCACCACCCAGAAATTCCTTCTGTTCTGCCACATGACTGGGCCCTGCACTGGGCCAGGTCTTCATTGGGATAGGGGACAAGGGAGGGAGAGGGTCTGGGCCCTGAATGGGACACAGGCAGTGACCCCTAGTAGAAAAGACTGAATGAGCAGAGGATGTGGGGAGGCAGGTCCAGGGCAGGGCCCTGCATGGTGCACAGTTCTCTGGGGTGGATGGTAGACAAGGGCTGTGAAAACGCACACTGGGCTGGGCCAGCAGGCTGACGTGTCCTAAGCCCCAGAGTCCTGTAGAGGGGCAGGAACAGGGACCAGAGGGAGCAAGGCTGAGAATGAAGGCCCTGAACGCCTCAGATCTGGCCAGATTTGCAACTCCTAAAGGCAGCTGTGTCCTGTGTTGAAACGCAATTGAGTGGCCTTATTTTCCCTGAACATTTATAAAACATGGGACATGTTATCCAGCTGAGCCACTCAGGGATTCTGTGGGGACCACGGCCGGGATCATGGTCCCATTTCACAGGTAGGATAACTGAGGCCCAGAGCAGTTAAATCCCAATGAGTCAAGCAGAGCCAGCTCAGGGGTGCCCTTTCAGCCCAGGGCCTCCCATCTGAGAAATGGGGAGATCAGGAGAGGAAGGGGCCTGCCCAAGCTCACAGTCGGAGCACACCTGTATGGAGCACACCTGTAGGGAACATACTTGTATGGAGGGTGTCTGTATGGAGCACTGCCCTCTGCCAGGCACCAGATATGCTCAGGCGGGGTGACCTCCCTTTACCATTCCCCAGCTCTGACCCCATTTCAGGGATGCAGAAAAGAGGCCTCAGAGCAGAATCAGGCAGAGTCAGGGCTACGGAGCCTGATGGCCACTCCTCCCCTGAATGGCTAGGCGGACGAAGGGCAGCTGGCAAAGGCATGCAGGAGCCCAGAGCGTGTTCCTCCAAGTGGAGCCTCTGCTGTGGGAGCCCCAACCCCAGGGTCAGACAGAAAGTGTCCTGCCCAAGCTCAGCCCTCAGCAGCCCTTGACCTTGGGCAATTTGATTACCTTCAATGGGCCTCAGTTTCCTCATGTGTACGGGGGGGTGATAACATTCTCTCCCCACAGGTGGTTTTGGGGATTAAATGAGAATGCCTAGGGAGCGCCAGGCCCATGGGGACCCTCACCTAACCCCAGCCATTGCTGTTATCTCCTGGGTTCTTGCCCAGACCTGTGGCTGACACACTGTGTGATCCTGGGCAAATGCCTTTCCTCCCTGGGCCCAGCCTTCCCTCTGGTCAAGGAGAAGCTGGGTCAGGGATCCTGAGGGCCAGCCATTCAGGAAACCACCTTAAACCAACATGGTGAAACCTCGTCTCTACTAAAAATACAAAAGAAATTAGCCAGGTGTGGTGGCACACGCCTGTGGTCCCAGCTACTCAGGGAGGCTGAGGCAGGAGAATCACTTGAACCCAGGAGGCAGAGGTTCCAGTGATTACACCACTGCACTCCAACCTGGGTGACAGTGGGAGACTCCGCCTCAAAAAAAAAAGCATCATCCTGCTTTGGTAAGAGATGGAAGTCTGTTCTTCAGGATTTCTAAGAGTGAGAATCTTATTGTCTTGTGTAAAACTCCACTGGGGCAAGCGTCAGAACCGAGGAGTGACCTTCTTGAACCCCTGGACTCTTTTTGACTATGTGAACCCCCCCAGTGACAGTTTCCTCACAACTGAATTCTAATCTTGAGCGCTGCACTTCCCAGAATGTTCTGGACAAGGCCTGGTACCGTCCCTGCTGCAGTTCCTGGAGGGAGAGCAGGGTGTCTCCTTGGGGCTGATGTGGAGTCTTTGGGGCACGAGGGAGGCTCCTGCGGGGAGGATGACAGATCTGTTCACTTGTGGACTGGACACAATTCCGTACTGTAGGCTGCCCTCTGGATGTGAATTCTAGATCCACAGGTAATTAACAGCAGACATTCCTCTAAGATTATGTCTGTCTATGGTTATGTTGGTTTGAAAAGTGTTTTGGTCATTTGAGTCTTCATACTTGGTAAGCAAACAAAAATAAACTGGAAAAAATTCTGAATTTGTAAAGCGGTATCAACGGTGTACATACATTCTAACATCAACAAAGTAAGAGAGGGGCCAGCATCTGGGGGGCCAGCAGGTTTTGTCCCTCTTCCCTGCCTGCCTGTGTCACTGTGAGAAGCATCACTGGTCCAGGCATACAGTAACAGCCTTGTCCTCAAGCTGGGGCCCAGAGATGTGAAGAATCCCTGCGTTTTCAGGGGCATCTTTGGTTCCAAAGAAGCAGCTGGGGATGCTGGAGCCCTGGTGCTTATTTGAATGTGAGTGCTAGCTCAGGAGATACTGGGGAGGGCTCCCTGGCTTCTGCCATCTCCAGTGTGTCCCACGGTCACCAACACTGAAGCCACTGTGCAGGGTGCAGGGGAGTCTGGCAGATGCTCCCGGGGTTGCAGAGAGGGAGGGCAGCGGAGTCAGCACAGGCTGGAGAGGGAACCTGCAGACACAGTCAGTCACTGGGCTGGGTCAAGGACCAGGGTGAAGATTCTCAGGGCTAGACCCAGAAGAGATGAAAGCAGACTGGGGGCTGCCCTGGGTTTCTAAGGCCTGTCCCTACCTGTGCAGAGAGAGAGGGACATGAGGAGGAGAGGAATCCAGGCCGTGGTGGACACAGCCCCTGATGCTCACAATGGGGCTGGGCTGTCCCAGCCTTGTCTGGCTTGTCTAATTTCCCTCCTGCCCCCAGGGAAAAGAAGGGGCTGTTCATGCAAATTCACTTCCCCCCGCCTGGATCCCTCAGACCCTGCCTGATCACTGATTCAGGAGTCCGAGAGGGGACCTCAGGACAGAGGAGGCTGAGGGAGGGGCTGCTCTGAGTGCAGGCCCAGCAGCATTGTGCAGGGAGCAGCTGTTGGGAACACACACAAGACCCTGCCAAGCCTTGAGAGCACCAGGCCATTGGGTCACATTCTGAGCACAGGGGAAGGCTCTGACTCTGCCAGTTGGAAGCCAGTGGGGCTCACCCAGTTGTGAGCAATCCCCAGACAGGGCCTGGGACAGGGCACGGCACTCCTTACTGGTCACAGGTCCAATTTCAGTGTACTCAGGGTCTGGGTACTTAATGCCCCAGGACTTGGCACCATCATTCAACACACAGTCTCCCAGGTCTCTGTGTGAGCAGTATCCTCAGGTTCACTTCACAAACACGGATGCACTCTCTGTGATTTCAGAGGCTTGCAACACAGAGGGAGAACTTCTCACTCCAAAGACAATCCTGTGAATATTAGGGGCTCAACAAAACACAAAACAGTGGGGCTCTCTGGCCTGGTGCGGTGGCTCCCAACACTTTGGGAGGCCAAGGTGGGTGGATCACCTGAGGTCAGGAGTTCAAGACCACCCTGACATACATGGGGAAACCCATCTCTGTTAAATACAAAAAATAAAAAAAAAATTAGCCGGGCATGGTGGCGGATGCCTATAATCCCAGCTACTAGGGAGGCTGAGGCAGGAGAATGACTGAACCCGGGAGCTGGAGGTTGCAGTGAGCTGAGACTGCGCCATTGCACTCCAGCCTGGGCAACGAGAGCAAAACTCCATCTGAAAACAAATAAATGTATTAAAAAAAAAAAAAAAAAGCAGGGCTCTGACAACACTCAGACATTTTGAGAACTAATCAGAGGAGGCGTCCTTGAAATAAAGTTGTAAGAGACAAGTGAGGATGTGCTACTCCTGGTGAAATAACAGAACACAGAAAACAATGAGCTTGCTTTCTTCTTTTTTTTTGAGACAGAGTCTCACCCTGTCGCCCAGGCTGGAGTGCAGGGGCATGATCTCGGCTCACTGCAAGCTTCACTTTCCAGATTCACTCCATTCTCCTGCCTCAGGCTCCCCAGTAGCTGGGACTACAGGCGCCCGCCACCACGCCTGGCTAATTTTTTGCAATTTTTAGTAGAGACAGGGTTTCACTGTGTTTAGCCAGGATGGTCTCTATCTCCTGGTCTCATGATCCGTCCGCCTCGGCCTCCCAAACTGCTGGGATTACAGGCTTGAGCCATCGTGCCCGGCTATATGTTCATTTTTACACAACTTTTGCCGTAGACATGAGTGTGAAAATCACAAATGCACCCTGATGTTCCTGGTCAGGTTGGAGATTCCAGGAGTTGCCAGGGGCCATGCAGAAAATAGTGGCCCACACCTGAAGCCCAGCACATACAAAATTGTTGACATATTTTGGCATATTTGTTAATATAATCACCACAAACCCAGAAATGCTCAAATCCTGTGAGCTAAAACCCCCAGGGATAGTTACAAATAAGAACTCAGAGTATTGGCCAGGCACAGTGGCTCACACCTGTAATCCCAGCATTGTGGGAGGTTGAGGTGGGTGGATCACCTGAGGTCAGGAGTTAAGTGACCAGCCTGAACAACATGGTGAAACCACGTCTCTACTAAAATAGCAAAATTATCCAGGTGTGGTGCCAGGCACCTGTAATCTCAGCTACTCGGGTGGCTGAGACGAGAATTGCTTGAACCCAGGAGGCAGAGGTTGCAGTGAGCAGAGACCACGCCATTGCACTCCAGCCTGGGCAACAAGAGCGAAACTCCCTCCAAAACAAAACAAAACAAAACAAAAAAGGAACTTGGCTGGGCGTGGTGGCTCACGCCTGCAGTTCCAGCACTTTGGGAGGCCAAGGTGGGTGGATCACAAGGTCAGGAGTTCAAGACCAGCCTGACCAACGTGGTGAAACCCTTTTTCTACTAAAAATACAAAAATTATCTGGGCATGGTGGTGTACACCTGTAATCCCAGCTACTCAGTAGACTTGAGGCAGGAGACTCTCTTGATCTCTTGATCCTGGGAGGCTGAGGTTGCAGTGAGCCGAGATCGCACCATTGCACTCCAGCCTGGGCAATAGAGCGACACTCTGTTTCAAATAAAAAAAAAAAAAAAAAGGGAACTCAAAGTATCACTTGAGCACTAGTCTGGTTTCCTTCATCTGTTGCAACTTGCTTGTGCACCTGGTTCAAGACCCTCTGCACTCGCCTGGCCTCTCCTCCATCATCAACAGTCTCACTGCTCACTGGCATGTGTGGCCTGCACAGCCACCAACCCAGTGGACACACACAGCACAGAAAATGAGGACTGGAAGGAACACAGCATATGATTAGTGGTTGTTTTCATTGATAGGATCACTTTTCTCCAATCTTCTATAAATGATTATATTTTGACATAAGAATACTAAACAGAATAGAATGCTTTTCCTAGAACTGATTCCTGTTCTCTCAATAAAAGTTGGCTTTCCATCAAGCATGAATCCTCTACAGAAGATGGACACAGCAGCAGCATATGTGGACCCACGGATTTGGAAGATGTAAAGAAGATAGTGTCAATTTAGCTGGACTTCAAACATGGCAGAAGGACTGAGGGAATGCTACGATTGTATCACAGTATAGAGATAGGGCCATATGTACACTATTTCATGTGACATTAGGTGGCCTTTAGGTACAAGGCCAAGAACTCTGTTTCTCATTCATGTCCTGCTTTTTCTTTTCTTTTTTTCTTTTTTCTTTTGGTCACCCTTCTTCTGCCAAAAAGGATAGAACAGCAGCAGCTCTCTTCCTGCTTGACAACCAACACCGCCATTCACTCCAGCCACTGCCCAAGTCAAGCAAACTCTGCGAGTAAGTCATGAGCAGCACCACCAATGTCCTGAGAGTGACTCTGTGTCCTCCTAATTCCCCAAGGCCTGTTGGAGAAGTCTTCTGACAAATTAGAAGAGGAGAACCCAGATTTTGCCAATAGGAGGTTGCTTGTCTTCTCTTACTTGGAAATGTGGCTAAAGAAGTTGATATCCTAGGTTATCAACAATGCTCTGCAGGCTCTGGAAGCAGATGCATTCCCTCTAGGTGGTGGGGGCTTGTGTGTATGGGTCTTGGAGTGTGTCTGGGTATGAATGTAAGTGGGAGAACTGTGCTCTCTGCCAAAGCTCCAGTGTCCTGGGACAGGAGAGAGAAGCATGACCTTGAGCGCATTTCAAGCCTCCTTGCCTTACCCCAATCATGGATTCTGGGATGAGGCTTCTTCCCTAGTTCTCTAAGTAAGCATAACTTTGAAAGCAAAGTCTAGTGAAAAAAATGTCAAGAAGGAAAAGTCTATTTGATTCATAAACAGTTGTATAACTTCTTTTTTTTGAGACAAAGTCTCACTCTGTCGCTCAGGCTGGAGTGCAGTGGCTCGATCTTGGCTAACTGCAACCTTTGCCTCCCAGGTTCAACTGATTCTTGTGCTTCAGCCTCCCGAATAGCTGGGATTACAGGGGCCTGCCACCACCCCCGGCTAAGTTTTGTATTTTTAGTAGAGGCGGGGTTTCACCATGCCTCAAACTCCTGACCTCAGGTGATCCAATCGCCTTGTCCTCCCAAAGTGCTGGGATTACAGGCATGAGCCACTGCACCCGGCCTAGACATGAATAATTCTTTTTTTTTTTTTTTTGAGGCGGAGTCTCGCTCTGTCACCCGGACTGGAGTGCAGTGGCCGGATCTCAGCTCACTGCAAGCTCCGCCTCCCGGGTTTACGCCATTCTCCTGCCTCAGCCTCCCGAGTAGCTGGGACTACAGGCGCCCGCCACCTCGCCCGGCTAGTTTTTGTATTTTTAGTAGAGACGGGGTTTCACCGTGTTAGCCAGGATGGTCTCAATCTCCTGACCTTGTGATCCGCCTGTCTCGGCCTCCCAAAGTGCTGGGATTACAGGCTTGAGCCACCGTGCCCGGCCGACATGAATAATTCTTAAACAAAACATGAATTAACCAAATCTAGGGACACAGAAAGAAAAAAAAAAAAAAAAAAAAAATTAATCATCACCAATTTTGGTGTGTTCCAGGAATGCAAGATTGACTGAACATTAGAAAATCAAGGCTCACATCTGTAATCCCAGCACTTTTGGAGGCTGAAGCCTGTGGAACCCTTGAACCCAGGAGTTCGAGACAAGCCAGGCCAACATGGCAAAACTTTGTCTCTACCAGAAAATGCAAAAATTAGCTGGGCATAGTGGCACACACCTGTAGTCCCAGCTATTCAGGAGGCTGAGGTGGGCGGATCACTTGAGCCTAGGAGGTGGAGGCTGCAGTGAGCCAAGATCACGCCACTGCCCCACGGCCTGGATGACAGGTCCAGACCCTGTCACAAAACAAAGAAAAGAAAAAAGAAAATCAAGCAACACAATTCACCACACTCACAGAAAAAAGAAGAAAAGTCACTCACCATCTCAGTAGATGCAGAGAAGCATTTGATAGAATTCGCCAACATTCAGTTACAATAAAAATTTTCGGCAACTGGGAATGAAAGGAAACTTCCTTAATCTCATAAACTGCAGCTACAAAAACCTACGGTGTCATGCTTAAAGGCACAACATAAAAAGCCTCCCTTTTAAGATGGAAACCAAGCTAAGAATTATTTCATTATTTCCTTTCAGTAGTATAGGGGAAGTCTTAGCCAATGTAATAAGGTGAGAAAAACAAAACCCATAAAGATTGGAAAGGAGGACATGAAACTTTCATTGACAGAGCAGGAACATCGCCATCTTGGACAAGCACCATCATTTTAAAGTTCACCTTGATCAAAAACTGCCTAAATCCAAAGGGCATCAGCCTAATGGTTAAGGTCAGCATGACCATAAACTGCAAATAATCTCTCCGACCAGAAACATTCTAAACCCCTCCCTGACTGGAGACATGCCAGCCCCGAGATAACCTCCCCTCTGGCCAGAGAGACATTAGCCCCAAGATAACCTCCCCTGGGACCAGACTTCCAACCCCAGCATAAACTTCTCCCCCACACAGAAACATTCCAAGCTAGTGATAATCCCTCTCACCCTAAAAAACCAATAAATACTCTTAGTTTGTAATAGAGCGTGCCCCTGATGGAAATCAGCCAGAAGCCCCTCTCAGGTTTATTCTCCAAAATAAATCTGTCTTTGACTGTTGAGCCACTTTTCGTGTTTTGTCCCTCTTTCTTTAACTTTTACAGTCATTATTTGTAGATACTCGAGAAACTTAGGTGAATTGAGCAAGGTCATTGTAATACAGAGGTTATTAAAAATAACTTTTAGGCAAATAATAAAGGTAAAGGTTCTTGGTAAAAATTTTCCTGTAATAAAAAACAACCCCAAAACCATCTCTTTTCTAATTAAAAAAAAAAAAAAAAAGGCAGCTTAAAGGGCCTGGCCAGCAACCTTTAATATGCAAATACCAGCCATTAAAAACTGGGTTCACTCAATATGGCAATTTCCACCATCATCTCCTTGTCACCAGGTGTATCAAGTGTCATGACCACCTCCAAATAACACCATGTGTTCAAAACATGGCAATGTGCATTTGCATATTAAAGGGCTAAAGTAAAAGGGCCAGTTTTTGCTGGCTAGGTAAATAACACACCTGATCAAACCAATCCCCTGGGCCTTATGCAAATCAAACACCTTCTCCTCCAGCATCCCAATAAAAGCAACCACTTTTCTGACTCACACACAGATTCTAGTTATTCAAATTCCCCTCCCTCTGTCCCTGTATGGAGAAACTTTTTCTCTCTTCTTCTTTCCCTTTTTTTCTCTCTCTCCTCTGTCTCCTGTATTTATTTTTCTTTCTTGCCTATTACACCTTTTGCTCCTTAAAACCACTCCACCAGCCTGACCAACATGGTGAAACTCCATCTCTACTAAAAATACAAATATTAGCCAGGTGTGGTGGCACACGCCTGTAATCCCAGCTACTCTGGAGGCTGAGGCAGAAGAATTGCTTGAAACCAGGAGGCGGAGGTTGCAGTGAGCTGAGATCGTGCCATTGCATTCCAGCCTGGGTAACAAGAGTGAAAACTCTGTCTCAAAAAAGCAAACTAAAAACAAACAAAAAACCACTCCATGTGTGTTGGTGTCATTAATCCTATCAGTACAAAACAAAAACCCTGGTGTTCCTCCAGTCATCAAAGCTGCATCAACTGGAATCAAGGAATATATGCAAAAATCAATAGTATTTCTACATTACCAGCCACAAATAAAAAAACCTTTTCTGAAGTAAAATCGCTTGTAGTAGTGTAAACCAGAAAGCATCTGAGACAGGTCTCAATCAATTTAGGAGTTTACTCAACCAATTTAGGAGTTTACTTTGCCAAGGTTAAGGACAATGCCCAAGAGGAAAAAAAAAAACAGAATCACAGAAGCAGCCTATGGTCTGTGCCTGTCCCCAAAGGTGATTTTGAGGGCTTCAAAATTTAAAAGAGAAGGGTGAGTTGGGAGGATTGCTCGAGTCCAGGAGGTCAAGACCAGCCTGGGCAACATCGTGAAACCCCATCTCTACAAAAAATACAAAAATTAGCCAGGTATGGTGGTGCATGCCTGCAATCCCTGCTATACAGGAGGCTGAGGCATGAGGATCGATTGAGCCCAGGAGGTGACTATAGGTGCCTACCACCACGCTTGGCTAATTTTTTTGTATTTTTGATAGAGACAGGGTTTCACCATGCTGGCCAGGTTGGTTGTGAACTCTTGACATCAGGTCATCCGCCCGCCTCAGCCTCCCAAAGTGCTGGAATTACAAGTGTGAGCCAGAGTGCTCAGCCAAAAAAATAATTTTTACGTAAGCTAGTTAACCAAAAATCACCCCCTTACTCATGAACATTTTTTCATGAATTCATTCATTTCTGTTGGTATACATATGCTCATTTCAGTAGATAATGTGTATTGGAACCTGGAAGCTTATCCTCGTGGCAGAAAGTGTTCAGAGTCATGTCTCTCAGCTTCACTGGTGTAGGTAGAGCAGGCTGTGTGAGATTGGCCTGTTTGAATGAAGCCTGATTTTTAGGGAATCTCCTCAGGGAGAGTCACACAGGAGGTGCTGGGGCGCCTGATCACAGGGGTCCAAAAGGGTGTGTAGAAGTGGTTCCAGAAAAAGACTTACAAAGAGGAAATCATGACTCTTTTTAATTGCAGCATTTTAACATCGAATTTTTAAATGATCTCTATGAAAAAGAATGTGTGATTAATAGAATAGAGTAATTTGGGTAAAATTGAGTCCATTTCACCATAAAATTGGCTTTTAATCAAGTAATAAATCCTTTAAAACAGATGCTAAATGTAGTACCAGTATAATTAGATCCTAGTGTACTGAAGGGGTCTTGGATAAGTTAAGAAAATGCTGTTTGCTTTGAAGAGTTTCAAAACATTTGAGAGGGAGAAAGGCACTCTTCCACTGACCCTCAGTATGCATTTTAGATCCATTTGGGGTTGTCTGTTTTGTGTTGCTGCCTGATGCCTCTAGTACGAAGCCAACGCCTTCATGTCTCGTGTCTTTCCTGCTCCCCTTCTCTGCCATCCCTCTCCCACTCAGGGGAATAGCCCAGCGTCAACTCAGTTCATGCTTGTCAACCACCTCCATACACCACATCCAGCAAAGCTCCCTGAGTGACTCACAGTCACCAACCACCAGTGCACTGATCTTTCCTCTGTGTCCTTCCAGTTTGTCCTGAGGATGGCCTGGTTTTAAGAGGCTCCCCACAATGCAAAGATGAGGAAGAAGAAAAAGAAGATGATGATGATGATAACGATGCCCACGTAAGACTCCCCTTTTTTGTCTTTTACGGCAGTGTTGTTTTCCCGATTGCTTTCCTTCTCAATTAATTTTGATATGAAAATCTGGCAATGCGCATTATGTACACTGTACCCTGTTCTCTTTGTGGAGCTGGAATTCAGTAGGAGTGTCTTCCCACCTTATATGTGGTACACTAGAGTGCTTTTCAATGACAGCATCCATTATCAACTGGAATGCTGAGGCATTTTCCACAGCACCAGTTTTCCTCCTTGGACTAAGCATTGTGCATTTGCATATAAAATTAAAGGTAAATTCTGTGAATTAAGGTATTATTTTTCTATAGCTATCCTCTGTGCCAGTCTTTGGGGACTTTGGTCTATGGCTCAATCGCTGCGCCACCTTCTGGTGTTTTGTCGTTGTCCAGAGAATAACAGATCTGTGTGAAGCGCACAGCACAATCTGATTCTCATAATGTTTTCTTTTATATAATTGCAGATAAGAGCTTGGAGCGACAACGGTATGTACCATGAAATAACTCACTTCCTGAGGGAAAAACTTGCTAGCATCAGTGTATAGGAACCTGATTCTGGGTTCCTGCTGGGAAACGGGATTGGGGTTTTCGTGAAAGTGATTTTGCCAGCGTAGAACTCTGGCCCGAGAAACTGTAGGGAGGTTTGTCAACCCAGAAGAAAGATTAGGGGATCATGTATGAAGCAGCGTGGGGTGGGAGAATAGCCCATCACTCAGCTTCAGCTAAAGTAGGAGGAGTGGGTGAGTCACTCTGTCTAATGACTTATCCTGGTGTTTTTCTTTCTAAAGACTTGACGCTGGAGAGTATTAGTGAGGAGGAGACTGATCCAGGTAGGGAGCTATGTGCCAGGAAAAACCTAATGGGAAAAGGTTCCCAGGAGCCCCCAGGTTATCCCTGTTGATTGGGAGGAGAGGCTGAAGGGAGGGAGTATGAAATCAGAAGGAAAATGGAAATAGGTGTGAGGTCTGGCTTATTGTTTTCAGTTTCTTGGCATCATGGTAAGAACTGTCTCTACGGGCTTTGGGGGTGCCGCGTTCATGAGAGATTCTCTTTGCAGTCCACCTGCTCTTTTCTGCCTGTGGAACATCAGAGCCTTTGCTTTGGATTAGTCAGCACTCCTAGGGATTGTGCACAAGGGTGTAGGCTTAAGCACTGGGTGTCATCTGTGATGAAGGGAATCTGGGGGACACAGCTCTCTCACAGGCATTTCCTGGAACCTAGAGAAACAGTTCTGCTGTGTGCCAAGGGGAAATCAAACAGAATCTGAGGGACACAACTCTGTCACAGGCACTTACTTGAACCTGGAGACACAGTTCTCCTGGTGCGTGCCCAGGGGTGCAGGGGAAATTCACGGTCGTCCTCTGAACTTTTAGGACTTTAAAAAGCACTCATGTTTCCATCCTCGCTGTTGACTCCTAGCTTAAAGGGAGCTCCCGGGGTGAGTGACGGAGGCGGAATCGGATCCTGGCAGTCTGACGGCAACACCTGTGTTCCTCTGCACTGGGCCTTGGACAACATTACACACCTTGGTGAGCATCCAGAATTGAGGCTAACCACATCTGAAATTGAGATGGATTGGATATAATGGAAGAGGGGTGCATTCAGAAGTATCTGTATTAATGGGACCCACATGATATGGGTGAGAGCTATTAGGGTGAGAAAAAACCTGGGAGCACAATGAAATATGTAAATATTCAAACATTGTATATGTAAATATGTAAATATTCAAACATTGTTGAAATCTCCATGGTACTTTAGTAGTTGAAGTCATTCTTGTGGTCATCACTGCCTTTCCCAAACATAACAAGCTACTTAATGTCATATGGACTTATGCTATGAGGAATGATGATCAGTTTGGAAAATGCCAGTAAAACCATTGCCTGTAGAAGCCACAATATTTCATCCATATATTTCAATGTCCATGTGTAAATATAGTTCAAATGTCAGAAATTTATTATTATCTAATAGAATATGCATGACAGCCTCATGTCCACCTGACATGTGCCAGCAGGAGGCCAGGAACAGAGGCGTTTCTTATTAGCTAAGGTTTCTAAATGTATTACATATTCACGGTTAGAAATTACTCTAAATATCACAAAAAGTTAGCAAGGAAGTTTCCCTTCCACTCTGAACTTCCAAACACCAAGTCAACATTTTTGGTTACATATCATCCCTACAATCTATGTGCAAATGGAACATGCGCCTGGAATGCATGCTGATGCGTGATCGTGTTTATACAAAGTCGTCTGCAGCTCTGCATATACCACTGGGCAATGCACCTTAGTTATTATTCCACAAATGAAATGTAAATCCATTGTATTGTCTCAGATCTATGAAGTACTGCACACTATGACTCTTCCCAAAATTACTTAAGCACCCCCCTCTGGGTATCCATTTGTTCTGTTTCCAGTCTTGCTCTTATAACCAATGCTGTAGTGAACAGCACTGTGTTGAGTAGAAGTGGTGAACGTGGCATCTTTGTCTTGTTCCAGTCCTCGGAGAATGCTTTCAACTTGCCCCATTCAAGATAATGTTGGCTGTGGCTTTGCCATAGATGGCTTTTATTATATCATTTGGGCTTTTATTACCTTAAGGTATGTTCCTTCTATGCTGATTTTGCTGAAGGGTTTTAATCATGAAGAAATGCTGGATTTTGTCAAATACTTTTTCTGCATCTATTCAGATTATCATATGATTTTTGTTTTTATTTTATTTGTGTGATGTATCGCATTTATTGACTGGTGTATGTTAAACCATCCCTGCATCCCTGGTATGAAACCTACTTGATCATGGTGGATTATCTTTTTGATATGCTGTTGGATTCAGTTAGCTTGCATGTAGCATTTCTTATTATTCTAATCTGTGGAGTGTATTGGTTTAAATAATGAAAACATGTTCTATCTTCACTGCTTAGCATTTTCTGTTTCTTTAACAGCCTTCCCAACAGAGCAGCATAAAGGCAGGAGCCCCACTAGTCTCCCCTTAACCTGGAATTCCCCCCTTCTGCACAGCTAGCTGATTGGACAGGATAGACTGGGCACCCAGGCCTCAGGGTAAGGACACACTCTGTCACCTAGAGGTGCAGTGCCTGGGAAGGACAACGTTAAAGGGGTGCTGCCAGCTTTACAGTGATAGAGATGTTGGGAGGGACTGACCACCAATTCATAAGGCTGTGCTTTGTTGGTGACGTCAAGGATTGTTTTGCAGATTGTTGGGGAGGGACAATCCCAAGGCCTCACCTGGCCCTGGTCCTGGCTCTGCACAAAGGCAATAAGAGAGGGATGCTGGTAAGGGCTGACCTGTTCCTGTGCTGGGGAGGAAGGTGCTGGGCTGAAATTCAGGAGGCTGAGGATGCAGCAGTCCCATAGGAGGTACATGACCTTCAGGATATATTTTCTTAATTGATGATAAATGGAAATGATAAATCACTGACTATTTTTTCTATCATTGGACATCTACTCTCTACTGCTGGTGCTGTTCCTGTCTTTATGGAGAAGATGGAGGATCAATCAGTGTGTGCTGCACTGAGTGGAAGGAAGGAGAACTGCAACAAAAATTAAGAGAGGATGAGGGACGGGAGGGCCCTTCATCCAGGTGCCTGCAGAGCCCTCCTGAGGAGGAAAGCCCCATGGCTGCCTGGGGAAGGAGCCATGAGGGCTGCGTGACTCCCACAGTGAAGTGTGTGGTATGTCTGAGGACACCCAGGCTGGTCTGTGAGGAGCCAGTGGCAGAGTGAGAAGCAGCAAGGCCAGGAGGGTGGCTGGAGGCCAGGCTCTGGGTCATTCTCCATGTGATGGAAACAGCCGGAGCCCAGTGTGGGCTGGGAGGTGCAGGACGTGGTGGCTGATGACAGAACAATGCGGAGAGAAGTGTCAGATGTCCAATCCTTACTTTGTTCTGTGAATTGTGCTAAAACTTCCCATGGCTCATCCCATTTAGGGACTGAAAGTTGCAGAGGTTTAGGAAAGTCGCCCACAATACTGGAGCCCCCATCTCCTGCCCCAGTGCTGTCCCCCTTCTCACCCAGCCACCACCTGTTTCAGGGGAACACACAGAAGTGGTAACCTTTTATGGACAGGGAAGTAAATTCTGCTATTTTTGTTATTCACAGAAAAAAACACTGGCTCCTGTGGGTTGGGAAGGAGAAATACCAGAAGGTTTTCATCTGGTTATTTCTACCTATGTGAATCCTATAATATTGAAATGCACAGGTTAGCATTTTTGGCCAATTTACTCAGCATTCTGGGGTAAAGGCTTTTATTTAATAATTAATTTATGTATTTTTGAGATAGAGTTTCACTCTTGTTGCCCAGGCTGGGGTGCAACAGTGCTATCTTGACTCACTTCAACCTCAGCCTCCCAGGTTCAAGCGATTCCCCTGCCTCAGCCTCCCAAGTAGCTGCGATTATAGGCTCATGCCAACATGCCTGGCTAATATTTTGTATTTTTAGTAGAAATGAATTTCACCATGTTGGTCAGGCTGGTCTCAAACTCCTGACCTCAGATGATCCTCCCACCTTGGCCTACCAAAGTGCTGAGATTATGGGCGTGGGCCATACAAATATGGCAATACAAAATACAAAAATGGCAATCTCTTTTATCACACAAATAACTTCTTTTTAATAGTGATTTTTCTAATTGATGACTTTTCATTTACTAATTCTTAATTGCTTACATTTGAAGTGTTTTACAAATTAATATTTAATTGCATAGATGAAGATTACTAGTCATAGACATTTTACTAAGCAATACTCGTTAAGCACAGCATGGATTCATGTGATGTCAAGGGGCTATTTTATTTGCTGAAAGGAAAAAGCACAAGAACGAATGCAAGAACTGGACCAGTGGAGACACCGACAGTGATCTAAGATCTAAATCACTCTGTTGTCTTCCCGGCCTCCTTACCATCCTCATCATTGTTGTCAGCATTGTTGGGTCCTTTTAGCACAGATTTCTCAAAATGGGCAACTCCGTAACACTTGGAAGCTTATGAATTCATAGAATTTGTAAGAGGGCAATTTTGGAGTACCTATTTTAAAATTCCAATAACCTGGGAATTTCATCCCATGTCTGGAGTCTTTTATGTAAAATATTTCCACAATTAGGAGAAATATGTGCATGGGACTTTTCTATGCAGCAGTGTTTTAATGGAATAGAAAATTGGTAAAAACCAAATTTCCATCACAAAGGAAATAGTAATACACTGAATAATAATACAGCGAATATTATGCTGACTTTAAACATCAAAAAAGAGCTCAATGTTTGACTTCCGATGATGGTGTTGAAGGAGGTCACAGCTGGTTGACATTTGATTATCGTGTGGGAACCCTGGAAGTCTGCCTTAGTGATTTTACATGTGGCTCAATTTAGCTAATGAAAAGCTATTCCAAGTATGGAAAAATGAAACTTTAAAAAGTATCTCGTCAACAACCAAGTGGACCTGTTTCACGTAGAGCCCACACATTCATCTGCCTGCCCGTCACTCTGTCTGTCCACATGGGCATCACTTGTTAGTGGAACTGAGTGCCCACTGTCGAGCTGACAAGCCCGTACCTCCCTGTTCCTAGTCACACATTAATTCTTCAACAAATGCCTTTTGATAGATTGAGCTTAGCTGTTATTTCCAATTGCTTCCCCAAACGTACTTCTCACTGTTCTCCCATCACACCCTTCAGCCCATGCATGCGGGGTTCCTTTGCTTTTCCCACCTTACACCAAACTCCCTATTTTTACTCCCACTTTTACCTCCTCTCCAAGACAAAACAAACAAACAAAACTAGCATTTGAAAACTTTGAGATGGCGGCGCCTGTAGTCCCAGCTACTCGGGAGGCTGAGGCAGGAGAATGGCGTGGACCCGGGAGGCGGAGCTTGCAGTGAGCTGAGATCCGGCCACTGCACTCCAGCCTGGGCGACAGAGCGAGACTCCGTCTCAAAAAAAAAAAAAAAAAAGATTGGCAGATAATTTTTCTTTTTATACTTAATTTTTTTTGTTTGGTATTAAGATAACAGTATTCTCATCAAATTAATTGAAAGTAGCCCCCTTCATTAATTTTACGGAAATCTTTCAATCAGATTAGAATGACAACTCCATTGTAATTTTGGATTTAGCCAATAATACTATTAGGGCTCTGTGTGTGAGAGACAGCGGGAGAGAGAAAAAGAGCAAGGGAGAGAAAGAGACAGAAAGAGACAAAGACCAATTTTGTTTTTTTTGTTTTGTTTTTTTTTTTTAGACGGAGTCTCTCTCTGTCGCCCAGGCTGGAGTGCAGTGGTGCGATCTCCACTCACTGCAAGCTCCACCTACTGGGTTCACACCATTCTCCTGCCTCAGTCTCCCGTGTAGCTGGGACTACAGGCGCCCGCCACCGCGCCCGGCTAATTTTTGCATTTTTAGTAGAGACGGGGTTTCACCTTGTTAGCCAGGATGGTCTCGATCTCCTGACCTTGAGATCCACCTGTCTCGGCCTCCCAAAGTGCTGGGATTACAGGCGTGAGCCACCGTGCCTGGCCAAAGACCAGTATTTCTTAACTACTGATTAAATTTACATAGAGTCTGCTGAACTATTTAGGATTTTTATTTCTTCATGAGTTCATTTTAGAAAATTGTACTTTCTAGGATCTTATCTATTTTGTACACATTTTTAAATGTATTGGCATAATATCCATATTCATATATATTTGTATACATAACACGAATACATATGAAGATTTGAATACATATATATGTATTCATAATATCCACTGATTGTTTTGTAATCTCTGCTACTTCTGTGGTTATGTCTTCCTACGAATTTCTGATGAATTTTGATGATTTCCCTTTTTTCTTGGTAAATCTCACTAATGACTTTTGTATTAGACTTTTCTCCAAAACAACTGTGGGCTTTGTTACTGCTCCCTAATATTGTCCTTATTTTCCATTTAATCAATTTCTCTTCTCATCTGTTATCCTTCCATTACATTATCTGCGTTTATTCTGATGTTACTTTTTTCTAACTTGAGTTGTATGCTTAATTAACTTTCGGCCTTTCTGAGTTTCCAATGTAAATAACTAAGCTCATAGATTGCTCTCACATAATGCTCTTTGCTACATCTCACAATTTTCAGTTTGCACACATTTTATTATTTATCCATATTATCTAATTGCATTATGATGTTTAGAAGTATGCTCTGCATTTTCTAGTGTTGCAACCAATGGTCTTGTGCACGAGTCTTTTCAGTTTTTGCCAGTCTCCTTTAGGAGAGATTTTGAGGTGTAGGATTGTAGGTTGAAGTGTTACTGCTTTGCAGCTTTGCTAAATGTTGCCAGATTCCCCTCCACAGGTGCCTAATGGGGCTTTCTTAGCAAGAATGTGTGCACAGCCAAGCTGACATAGTTACATGTGAAACTTCTAAAATTTTGTCTCTAAAGTGGTTATTAAGGTGATTTAAAAATTCTTTTCAGTGAGATTAAAAACCATTTGGTTTTCTTCATTTATATTTTTTGTTCATGTCTCCAACATGCTTACATGTGATTGTTGGCAGTCTTCTTCCCTACATTTAGAGACTTGTTACATTTTAAGTCTGTTACAACTTTTGTGATATGCCTGGTCGTATTTTTTTTCCCATTTACCATGTATCTTTTGTACTTTTTAAATTGAACTTCACGTCACACTGAGGTTTTCTATTTTTATGTAATAAAATATTGTAATTTCATTGTGTTCTCAGGGGCTACCACTTTCAAGGCTGCTGTTGACTTTCTACAGTAACATGTGCTGCGTTGATGAGGAGCAGCCAGTGTCTCCCATGTTTTGTAATAATTGTTTGTTTGTTTCAGATAACCCTGAGAAATATATTGGCTGTCTCCACAGGCTTATGATTTCTTCTCAGGTTTGAAAAATGCCCCCAGCTGAGCAACATGGGACTGACACATTGAGGGAGCAGCTGCAGGACACACCCAAGAAGCCTCCTGGAGGACTCGGGGGACATTTACGGCTGGAAGCTTCATCTATGGCTGGTGTTTTCATCTACGGCTGCGGGCTTGATCCATGGGCTGGAGACTTGATCCACTACTGGGGCTTCATCTATGGCTGGAGGCTTCATCTATGGCTGGGGGTTCATCTGTGGCTGGCGGCTTCATCTATGGCTGGCGGCTTCATCTATGGCTGCGGGCTTTTTCCATGGGCTGGAGACTTTATCCACTACTGGGGGCTTCATCTATGTCTGGGGGCTTCATCTATGTCTGGGGGTTCATCTATGGCTGGGGGTTCATCTATGGCTGGAGGCTTCATCTATGGCTGGAGGCTTCATCTACGGCTGCGGGCTTTATCCATGGGCTGGAGACTTTATCCACTACTGGGGGCTTCATCTATGGCTGGAGGCTTCATCTATGGCTGGGGGTTCATCTGTGGCTGGCGGCTTCATCTATGGCTGGCGGCTTCATCTATGGCTGCGGGCTTTTTCCATGGGCTGGAGACTTTATCCACTACTGGGGGCTTCATCTATGTCTGGGGGCTTCATCTATGTCTGGGGGTTCATCTATGGCTGGGGGTTCATCTATGGCTGGAGGCTTCATCTATGGCTGGAGGCTTCGTCTATGGCTGGCAGCTTTGTCTATGGCTGGCAGCTTTGTCTATGGCTGGCGGCTTCATCTATGGCTGCGGGCTTTATCCATGGACTGTGGGCTTCATTCACGACTGCGGGCTTTATCTATGGGCTGGAGACTTTATCCACTACTGGGGGCTTCATTTATGGCTGGGGGTTCATCTATGGCTGGCAGCTTCGTCTATGGCTGGCAGCTTTGTCTATGGCTGACGGCTTCGTCTATGGCTGCGGGCTTTATCCATGGACTGTGGGCTTCATTCACGACTGGGGGCTTTATCTATGGGCTGGAGACTTTATCCACCACTGGGGGCTTCATCTATGGCTGGGGGCTTCCTCCACGGGCTGGGGGCCTCATCTATGGCTGGTTTGCCAGATCTCTTTCTGAGCCACAGAAACAGATTATTAAACAGATAATTTTATTGAGTTCCACACATAGTTTTTTTATACTTTTTGTTTCAAAAGTTGTTTGTTGATAATTGTATGAAATAACTAAACCAGAATTACCCCTTTTAATTATTTCCTTGTGTCAATATAGAAAGAGTGGATTTAGGGAAACACTGAGATGCCCGTCTGTGTTTGTGAACAGGTGTGTTGGGTCTAAAGCCTTTGTCTGGTAGCTTTCCAGAAGATCGCCCCGCCTTACACTTGCTTTCTGCGGGTTCCAGAGGCTTCCATTTGAAAGGAGCCTCTCTCCCTACTCTGCCTCACCCCACACCAGCTCACCTGCCGCCCACTGACTTTGTAAACACTTTCTTCCACCTTCACCTCATTGAATTCAGAACTTTGGA
The DNA here is from genome assembly GCF_007565055.1 of Rhinopithecus roxellana. Lineage (NCBI taxonomy): Eukaryota > Metazoa > Chordata > Mammalia > Primates > Cercopithecidae > Rhinopithecus > Rhinopithecus roxellana. The sequence continues at coordinate 58,182,857 of NC_044561.1, forward strand.
AAATAAAAAATTCTAAAAACGTGGGAGTGGGTATGATCTGGAAATCCCTGCTGTAATATTTTTGATGGAATCTACTAGAAACTATTAGTTTATGTTTTAAATAAAACCATCCCTTAGCACTAGAATATCAAGCATTCATTTTTTAGCAGAACTTTTAGATATAATTCAAATACCATAAATTTCACCCCCATATAGTATACAATTCAGTGGTTTCTAATATGTTCACAGAGGTCTGCAAAAATTACCACAATTGAATTTTAGACATTAGTATCATTTGTTGACATCCTTACATGCATACAGATGTAGGTATATGTAATTCTAATATCTTGAATATTATCGTATTTAACATTGTACTATAATAATATCTGTGTCTTTATATTGCTGTTTTGTTACTCTAAATGATGATGATCTCCAGGTACCTTTATACAGGTTTAAAATACACCTTTTTACAACTCAAGAAATTAAATTGTTTTTAGTAAATCATATAAGAAACACATATGCTATTGTTATAAAAATGCAAATACTGCTTAGGTCTGTAGAATGAAATGTATCACTGCCAGCGCCCCGCCCACTCAGTCATCCACATCCACTTACACACAGATAGACACGCCCATGTTTTTACATAATGTAATCCTGCTTTGTGTGTTGTTCCCTGAGTGGCTTTTCCACATAAAATAGAATTTGGTGATCATTGCTTATCAGCACATATAGGTCTCTCTCATTTATAGTTGCATCATTATTCGACAGGGTATTTTACCATAATTTGGTCATTTTTCACTGTGGAATTTTTATGTTGGATTCAGTTATCTGTTACCATTACCTACACTATCATGGGTACACCTGTATATTCATCTTTGTGGTACCTTAGTTAAGTGGGTTTTTTCTTTTATGATTGATTTCTAAAAAAAAATACTGAGGCAAAGTATGAATATTGAATATTTTGATAAAAAATTAAAAATCTATGTTTCAAGAAAAGTAATGATCTTATACTCCCACCATCAGTATATGAGAGTTCCTATTTCCACACACCCTTGATTAATTACAGAGGAAATGACCAATGCTAATGTTGGCCAATTTTGTAAGAAATATTTGCACTTTTAATTTGGATCTTTCCACTTACTGGAGAGATTGTGCATTTCTGTGTATATTTATTGGCCATTTGTATTTCTCAGAATTTCATAATGATACGTTTTACTAGTTTTCTAATTCATGTAATGATATTTTTAATATATTCTGCAAATTTATTTCATATAATTAGCAAGTTTCTTAAGGTCTGTGTCATAACTTTTGTATTTGTTTTGAAGAAACTTTCATTTTTACATAGTTAAATTGTTCAATATTTTCCCTATCATGTCTGGATTTTGTAACTTGTTTCCAACAATATGTCCTTTTAGGGCTTTATTGATTGTTTAAAGAACATACTCAACTCCTACATTCTTTAGTAATTTACTTTCTCCCATGACAGTACGACATCACTAATTCCAACTAATGTAGATCGAATGTATCATTTGAATTTCTGTGTAGTAACGCGCATTATAGATAAGTTCTGATTTCTTTAACTCTTCCCTATTAGATGGATATTAAGGTTGTTTTTAAAAATTCCCACCACTAATGACTTTTCAATAATCATCAATATACATGGATCCCACTGATGTTTTTGTTTATATTTCTTCTTTTCTGTAGTATAGGATTCTCAAAGTGGTATAACTGACCTATGATACATTTTAATTATAATTTTAATTATACTGGCAGATTACTTTCCAAAAAATTGATCAATGAACACTCTTATCAACTACATAAGTAAGTCTCTTTCTATGTAGGCTAAACAACACGAAAAGATTTTTTTAAAATAAAAATCCTAATTTGACTGGTGAAAAATCCCACAGGTGCTTTAATCAATTTTTTTTCTATTTCAATGACTTGTCTATTCATAGCCTGTGTGTGTGTGTGTGTGTGTGTGTGTGTGTGTGTGTGTGTGTGTGTTTCTATTTGGCAGTTTATGGTTAGAAACACTTTTAAAAAAGGAAATCTAAAAAACACACAAAATACAAAAATATATTTGATTAGCAAGAAATTTCTGCATATCCAAAAAAATGGCTAAAAATATTAAAATTATAGTCAAAATAGCAGCTCATGAAACAAAGCAAACAAAAATACTAAACAAAAGAAACAGGCCAGGTGCAGTGGTTCATGCCTGTAATCCCAGCATTTTGGGAGGCTAAGGCAGGCGTATATCACCTGAGGTAAGGAGTTCAAGACCAGCCTGGCCAACATGGTGAAATCCCATCTCTACTAAAAACACACAAAAATTAGCTGGGCATGGTGGCAGGTGACTGTAATCTCAGCTACTCGGGAGGCTCAGGCAGAAGAATCGCTTGAACTCAGGAGGCAGAGGTTGCAGTGAGTTGAGATGACACCGGTGCACACCAGCCTGGGTAACAGAGGGAGACTGTCTCAGAAAGAAAAGAAACAATAACAGAAAAACTCCCACAGGATTTCCAAGGAGTAAATACCAAAAAAAAAAAAGACAACTTTGATTTTCAAATTTCATGTGGATGGAGAAGACTTCATAAGAAATAAAAATAGCAAGTTGGAAAGAACAGACGGGCTTTCCTGAATGTGCTGTAGCTCTTGTAAACCAGCATATTCCTTGCAGGGACCTGAGTGAAATAAGCTCACCAGCCACCCGAGAGACTGCATCATTGGATGAAGGAAGTTTGATTTCTTCCTGGTTTACATGGAACAACTCATATAAAACCGTTAGGGTGATTTATCATTTGTTTTTAATTTTTTATAGTTGTTAGCAAGTTTTAAGAATTTAGATCGAGACCATCCTGGCTAACACGGTGAAACCCCGTCTCTACTAAAAATACAAAAACTAGCCGGGCGAGGTGGCGGGCGCCTGTAGCCCAGCTACTCGGGAGGCTGAGGCAGGAGAATGGCGTTAAACCCGGGAGGCGGAGCTTGCAGTGAGCTGAGATCTGGCCACTGCACTCCAGTCCGGGCGACAGAGCGAGACTCCGCCTCAAAAAAAAAAAAAAAAAAAAAAAGAATTACCGTTTGATTTCTAATTTGTTGAGACTCTTAAAATTACAAGCAAATGTTGAATTTTTATCAAATGGTTTTTTGTATCTTAAAAACATCACAGGACTACTGTAAGAAAATCATGCAAATTTGTCCCTGCCTTATCCCAAATGCAAAAATGATTTGACTCACACTTTTCATATAAAATGAAAAAGTATAAAGATTATAGAAAAATATGAAATAGCATCTTTATATCCTAAATGACACATATATGATACATATATATATTTATATAGTGTGTGAGTGTGTGTGTGTACAGTTGCTTTAGGACACAAAAATACTAATCTTGAGGAAAAAACATTGGTCTACATAAACATTGAAACTAGCTGGCATAGCAAAAGTCCCCTTTAAGAAAATGACTTACAAAGCACAGAATGACGGAAAATGCTCACAGCGTGTACATGTGAAGAATGTGTAATGTTGGTCCCGGCTGTCAACACTGCCAATGTTGCTGCCGTCCTCACTGCAGACAACTGTGGCTTTTGTTGAGAACCCTCAGATGCTGAGGGTGGCTGAGCTGACCCTGCCTGGGCCACAGACCCTAAACAGGACAGAGGGGAGGGACTGTGGGTCAGAATCGCAGGCCACTGAGGAGAGGGGGTGTATGGAGCAGAGCCAAGTGTGGATCTCCCGTCCCCAGGTGAGGTACCCCCCCTCCTGTGCAGTGAGTGAGGAGGGTCAGGACAGGAGCCCAGGGTATGGTTCAGATGTTCAGATGTGACTCTGCTTCCTGATGATCTGTGGAGCCTGGGCTCCCTGAAGCCTCCTTACATCTCCCAAAACTTTATGGGGGCAGAGCCACTGTCTTCAAATAAGAGCTTGCCACCTGTCTGCTCCTTGGCCTTTCTGCCCTGGGTTCTCACAGCTGACCCAGTGGGTGGGAGGTGTGTCCTGGTAGGTCAGCATTGCCACCCAACCTACTCAGTGGGCACCCTGATGGCCGAACTCCCATGGAGACTGAGTCATTTCCCAACTGGAAGGGGCCATCTCAGGAGTGTCTGCCACTGTCCCACACAGTCCTCAGACTCCAAAGCTGTCCTGCCTCTCTGACACACCTGGGCATCTCAGGTGGAGGCCCCTGACCGTCCTGATCCTCTTTTTTTTCTTTTTGAGTCGGAGTCTTGCTTTGTCACCCAGGCTGGAGTGCAGTGGTACAATCTCGGCTCACTGCAAGCTCCGCCCCCCGGGTTCAGGCCATTCTCCTGCCTCAGCCTCCTGAGTAACTGGGACTACAGGCGCCCACCACCACGCCCGGCTACTTTTTTTTGTATTTTTAGTAGAGATGGGGTTTCACTGTGTTAGCCAGGATGGTCTCGATCTCTTGACGTTGTGATCCGCCCGTCTCGGCGTCCGAAAGTGCTGGGATTACAGGCGTGAGCCACGGCGCCCGGCCCTGATCCTCCTTTCTAAAGCTGCTCACCATGTTAGAGAGGGAACAGGGCTGCCAGGAATCCTAAACAAAGAGGGTGTGGGTTGAAGGGAGGTCCCTCTGGCTGAAGAGGCTGCAGCCGCTTGCCCTTCAGCAATGCCAGCAGAGCGCGTGTGGCATTTTCTGTCGGTGTTTCCTGGGACCCAGACGCACGGAGTTTACTCACACTTATTAACCCTCTCATCCTCAGCTGCCTAAAGGCCTCTCTTTTGTATTTTTTTTCTTTTTCTTTTTTTTTTTTTGAGAGGGAGTCTCGCTCTGTCGCCCGGACTGGAGTGCAGTGGCCGGATCTCAGCTCACTGCAAGCTCCGCCTCCCGGGTTTACGCCATTCTCCTGCCTCAGCCTCCCGAGTAGCTGGGACTACAGGCGCCCGCCACCTCTCCTGGCTAGCTTTTTGTATTTTTTAGTAGAGACGGGGTTTCACTGTGTTAGCCAGGATGGTCTCAATCTCCTGACCTCGTGATCCGCCCGTCTCGGCCTCCCAAAGTGCTGGGATTACAGGCTTGAGCCACTGCGCCCAGCTTGTTTATAACCATTTCAGATCATGTTTCCCTCCGTCTCTCTGAGTCATCAACTCAAGAGTAAATAATGTGGTTTCACTCTGACTTCCAAATCATCTCTACAGATACTTAAAGAATTCCTAGTCTGTTTGAGTCTGTTTGCATTTTTTAAGTAAATAATTTTTCCTCTTTGGGCCTCATCTGGTTTTTTATTTTTTGTCAGGCTTAAACATTTAATTTTGTCCATGTGTGCATATGAACCCCTTCCATTACTTCCAACAGGTCAGCATTGTTTAAACTATACTTTAGTTATAAACCCTGGTGCTGAGCAGCCAGGTTGCTGCCGATACAATGTTACCAGTGAGGACTTCCTCCTGTGTATTTCCCTACATCTCTGAGCCAGAGTGGACTTGCTGCGTGGGGGGTGCACACTTAATGTTCTATGTGCTGAGGGAGTTCCCTCCGGATGGCTGACCCTGTTAATACTCCAGTTGTGAGCGAGCGCTTCTGAGGCTGCACAGCCTAACTGAAATTTTGTTTTTATTTTTTAAAATTGCAACAGTTGTCAGCTCAACACTCACTGGTTTCATGCCTCACTCAGAAGTCTAACTGCATGATTCTAGGGCATCCACAGGAACCTACAGGTTTTGCCTGCCTCTGCCCTGGCTGGCTGATCTCCAAACCCTCTCCCTGGCTCCATACACCCCCCTCTCCCTAGTGGCCTGTGATTCTGACCCACAGTCCCTCCCTGCTCTGTCCCGTTTAGGGTCTGTGGCCCAGGCAGGGCCAGCTCAGCCACCCTCAGCATCTGAGTGTTCTGAACAAAAGCTGCAGTTGTCTGCAGTGAGGACAGCAGCAACACTGGCAGTGTTGACAGCCAGGGCCAACATTGCACATTCTGTGCTTTGTAAGGCATTTTCTTAAAGGGGACTTTTGCTATGCCAGCTAGTTTCAGTATTTATGTAGACCAACGTTTTTTTCTCAAGATTAGTAATTTTGTGTCCTAAACAACCATACACACACACACACACTACATATATTTAGGATATAAAGATATTATTTTATATTTTCCTAGAATCTTCATACCTTTCATCTTATATGAAGAGTGTAATTGAAATCATTTTTGCATTTGGGATAAGGCAGGGACCAATTTTCACTATTTTCATACAGTAGCCCTGTGATACTGGAGTGCAGTGGCACAATCTCGGCTCACTGCAACCTCCGCCTCCTTGGTTCAAGTGATTCTCCTGCCTCAGTCTCCTGAGTAGCTGGGACTATACATGCTCGCCAACACGCCTGGCTAATTTTTGAATTTTTTTAGTAGAGACGGGTTTCACCATGTTGGCCAGGCTGGTCTCAAACTCCTGATCCCGGGTGATCCACCTTCCTTGGCCTCCCAAGGTACTGGGATTACAGGTATAAGCCACAACACCTAGCTTCTATCTCATATTTTAAATAGAAATAACTTCAATTTTTTATGTACAGGAACACATACTGCTCTCTTTTAACTGGGAAAATCATGATAGCAAATTGTGTAAAAGACATGTCAAAAAAACATGAATTAAAAGCCAAAGTCTTCTGAATACTGTTGCCGAAATCCAACACAATACACTAACAATCTTGATTCCCAGGTTTTTTGGGATACATGTGCAGAATGTGTGGGTTTGTTACATAGGTATACATGTGCCATGGTGGTTTGCTACACCTATCAGCCCGTCATCTAGGTTTTCAGCCCTGCTTGCATTAGGTATTTGTCCTAACGCTCTCCCTCTCCTTGCCCCCAACCCCGACAGGCTCTGGTGTGTGATGTTCCCCTCCCTGTGTCCATGTGTTCTCACTGTTCAACCCCCACTTATGAGTGAGATCATGAGGTGTTTGATTTTCTCTTCCTGGGTTAGTTTGCTGAGGATGATGGCTCCCAGATTCATCCATGTTCCTGCAAACCACACGAACTCACCATTTTTTATGGCCGCACAGTATTCCATGGTGTATGTGCCACATTTTGGTTTTTTAAAGGCAAGACTGGGGTTTTTGATGTGGATATAAATGCGGTGGGATGAGGACAGGACCCCTACTGTTTAGGGTGCTCCTGGGGAGGGTGGTAAGAAGGGACAGAGCCATCAGGTTAGTGGAATGAACATTTGGGGAAAGAGGGGAGGAGGACTTGGGTGGTCCTCAGGGGCAGTCCTGGGGTGGGGTCTCCAGGCTGTAGCTCTGGAGGAGCCCCTCTAAGAGGAGAAAGGACTTGACTCTGTGCCTTGTCCCTGCAGGGCCCAGGGATGAAATAGGAGTCTGAAGACACTGATCTTTGGTTTGGAAGAAATGAACACTCTGTACCGGCGCAGCCACTGCCCGTCCTCAGCCAGGCCTTAGTCCAGGTGCACAGACAGTGGCTCAGATCAATACTGAGTGAGGTGGGAAGCTTTATAAACTGAGTCCATTAAGCTCCCACTCCAGGCCAGGTGCCACTTATCAGTTAAAGGTCATTAACTGCTCACCCAGGGTTGGTCAACTGGAGGGAAGCTAAGTGGTTACGTGACAGCTTGGAATGTTGCTGTCTAATACAGTTGGGCATTAGAACATCTAATAAAATTAGGTGTCAGTTGGCTGCAGGGGTCTGTTGCAGACAACTGATCACTGGGAACAGTAGGCCATGGCAGCTGACTGTGAGCCTGCTAGGAAACGATTGCCCTGTTTTGAATCACCCTCAACCTTCAAAGGGGCTTCATTTGAGGCAAACCACATCCTGTTTTGGGTCTGGGATGGAAAGGAAGAGACAGAGGCCAAGTCATGTGTCCAAGCTCGTTTCCAGGCTCAGGCACCTATTCCAGGGCATTGGCCCTCCCTGAAACCTTGGGTCAGGACGTCTTGAGACAGTCAGGGCAGTTCACGTTTTGGGGGTTCCAGAGCACGATCTGGAGGTCTCAAGGGTAAAGACATCTCTGGCCCCAAGGCCTCAGGTGCATCACGCACCAGTGCGGTGACTGGGAAGTTGTATGACCCCCTTAAAGAGAATGCCTTCAACTGTAAAGTGCAGGCCACAGCTCCTGCTCTGCCTGCCCACAGGGCTGACGTGGGGCTCACAGGAGACGATGGCACGTATTGTCTATGAGTTGTAAAGCCTCCCACACAGGCAAATGAAGAAAAGCCAGCCTCCATCCTCCCCTGCCCTGGAGCATCCACGTCCCCTCTCTGGTCACCCGCTAGCAAGTGTGTAATTTTTCTCTCAGGCATTTAATGATGGAGAGATCGTGGAGCATCGAAGAATCAGCCAGTTTTTCTAAAGCTTTAACTCTGTTCAATGATGTTCAGCCTCATAATGCTAACAAGCTGACCCTAGTAAAGTGTTTAGACAGCAGCGCAGAGAACCAGAGGCTGCGGGGGTTGCAGGACCGTCTTGGGTCCATGTGGCTCTAAGTGGGATTGAGCCCAGGCCCTCAGGCCCCAGCCCCCATGCTCAGTCACTCTGCTCAGCTGCCTTTCTGGACCATCTCATCTACATAAAGGCATTTTCCACGCAACCTTTCTCTTAGGTGTTTTTAGTGCACATGGAAACGCAAGATCTTCCTGAAGCCCAGTGTTGGCTCAGAGGCTCTGTCAGGGAGTCAGCGAACAGTGGGATCAACCACTTGAGCTCTGCATAAATTACGGTCCATTTTCTCTGGTCTTCTGCCAACAAGATGTCAGCAGCTCTCTTTACTGTGAGTGCATTTCCCAGGATCTTAGCTGATGAATTTGAGGAGAAAAATTCTTCAAGAATCTATACAGCCTGAGTCCAGCAGCAAGTCAAGAAAGGGCCCCCGAGCAACCACAGGTGCACCTGCAGATGGTGAGCTGCCGGCACTGTGGGTACTCAACGCTTACGTTGATTCAAGAATAATGATTGCAAGTTTGTTCCAAAGTTGCATCTTTAAAATAAATCAATAAAAATGCTGAGCCATATTGTTATTCGTGTAAGAAAATTTTAATTTACTATTCAATCAGTAGTGCTTCAACCACATAGATACATTCACAGCTCAGCTTCGGTTCACATTTAATAGCAAAATGCATCTGAAGCTCATGTTTAGACATTAACTGATTGTTAAACATTTGCTGAAATAGATCTGCCCCTACAATAGCATTGCCAAATGACTGTTTAATAGACATTATTATTTGGATAAGTTTTACATTAGCAAAAATATAGAGCAGATACTGAAGTTAGCAGGTGCCCTGCCCATTTCCTCCACTTCCCCCATCATTGACATATTAGTATGGTGCATTTGTTATGGTTAATGAACATATATTTACACTTTATTAACTACATTCCCTTTTTTTTTTTTTTTTTTTTTGAGACGAAGTCTAACTCCGTCACTCAGGCTGGAGCGCAGTGGCGCAATCTTGGCTCACTGCAAGCTCCGCCTCCCGGGTTCACACCATTCTCCTGCCTCAGCCTCTCAAAGTGCTGGGTTTATAGGCATGAGCCACTGCGCCCGGCCTATTAACTAAATTTCTTAATTGGCATTATGGATTTCTCTATTGTGAATTTTCAGGTTTTTTTCGTTTTTTTTTTTTTTTTAATTTGCAATGTCTTGCTCCACTTTGCATGCACTCATGGGGAATCGTTCTGCTGCTGAGAACTCCGTGCTTCACCTGTTACTCCTCCTCTCTTTTCCTGATGAGTTTTTGCTTTTCTCTTTAAAAAAAAAAAATTATTTATTTATTTATTTAATTGTTTGTTTATTTATTTATTTTGAGATGGTGTCTTGCTCTGTCACCCAGGCTGGAGTGCAGTGGGGTGATCTCGGCTGACTGCAAGCTGCGCCTTCTGGGTTTACACCATTCTCCTGCCTCAGCCTCCCCAGTAGCTGGGACTACAGGCGCCCGCCACCGCACCCGGCTAATTTTTTTGTATTTCTAGTAGAGACAGGGTTTCACCGTGTTAGCCAGGATGGTCTCGATCTCCTGACCCTGTGATCCGCCCGCCTCAGCCTCCCAAAGTGCTGGGATTACAGGCGTGAGCCACAGCACCTGGCCCCAATTTTACACTTCTTATGTGTGCAGTTCATGACACTCCAGGCTGTGGCACAGGGCCAGGGGAGACAAGGGTGGACTCCTGGGGACAGCGAGGTGTTCCCTCCCCTCTGCTGCAGCTTCCCTAATTTTCCAGCATAGGGTTTGCAGGGCCATGCTCTTCACTCTGCTTACAAGTTGCCCCCAGCTGTGAACCCCTCTAAGACCTGGATGTGACTCTCTGTTTAGCCCCCACTAGGGCCTCACAGAATGACCATTACTTGTGCCTGTACACAGGAAGCGCCTATTAGATGAAAGGTAACACTTGTCCATTGATAGCTACTCTGCAAGGAAAAACCAGGGGAGGGGAGGTGATGTCTCCCGCATCTCTGGATCCCCAGCGCTATGCTCTCCAGGGTGGAACTCATTAGCCAGGGGTGTCTATTTAATTTTTTAAAAATGTAATATCTAGTCCCTCATCATACTAGGCACATTTCCAGTGCCCAGTAGCCCTGCACCCAATGCAGAGAGAACATTCCCATCCACACAGAACAGTCTTGTAGCGACAGCTCAGACCTGCCACAAGGTTTGTTTATTGGATCACAGACCTGAAGCCTGCCCATTGCGGCTGTAGCCCCACATTGATAAGGCTGGTGGTGAGAGCTGTAATGATCCGGAGGACAGGGGAGTGGCAGGTTGAAAGGGGGTCCTCTCTAGATGTGAAAGTTTGCAAATGTGAGCAGTGACTTGGTGAAGGCCTCTGACTCCAGAGAGCTCAGGTAAGTTCTGAGAAGGTAGAGGACGGAGCAGGGAGTTGCTGTGGGAGCCAGCGTGGCCTCTTCTGCAGCAGGGAGGCCGGGTGAGCTCCTCTGGGTAACACCTTTCTTGCTGGTTTGTGTCTCCAGAGTTTGGCCACAGGAGACATGATTCCAGCAGTGACAATGAAGACACTCCAGGCAGATGTGCACACTGGAGAGAGGGCACCACAAAGAGGCTTCCCAGGGGCAACCCAGCCAGGCCTGCTGCTTCAGAGATGAAGAAGGAAGAGGGGGATGAAATCAGAAAAGAAGGAAATATGTGTAATTTATAAAATGTTAATGATACAATTTAAAAAGTGATTATGCCTGTGGCTTCTGAGTGTCATGTTTGTCACCTTTTCTTGATTTGCTTCTCAAACATGACCTGCTCTTTTGTGCCTCTGCCACCACCAAATATCAAACACTAGGGTTTTGTTGGTTGTCATCTCTTAAGAACTGAGCATAGAGCGATTGGGCTGGGTTTTGGGCCTGGCCTGCACTGCAGGATATCCATGGGCACAGCTCTCTCTCAGACACTAGAACCTGGGGACCCAGCTCTCCCAGTGCGCGTCAGGTGGGGGATGGACGTGGACCTCTCCCATCTGCACTCCCAGGTCTTGTAGCAACTGGGTGTTTCTGTCCCCCCTGCTTACTTCTGGTTTAACAACACTCCTGTGGTCGTGGAACTTCAAGAATCAGCCTCAGTGTGGAGCTGTGATAGCAAACTCAGCCCCTTCTATGATGACCTCTGGAGCTGGGCCAGCCCCTCCAAGTCCTGAAGTGGGTGGGGGGCTCCGCCTTCATCACTGCACACAACTCGGTCATGGAATGCAGGCTGTTTCTGGAAGAGCAATTGTGAGTGACCCCAATCCAATTGTAAGAACCATAAGTCGTCTCAGATGACACTGGTTGAACAGTAATATTCAGGTATTTGGGAAAGCATGTTCAGACCTGAAGAGCTGTTGTGATGGACACCGTCACTTCCACTAATGTCCACCCCGTTGCACTGCCTAGACACACTCATTTCATGGAGTAGTTTCTCCAGGAATCTCTTTGGCCTTTTTTCTCAGAGAAAAAAAAAAAAAAATTGTCAAGAGGTTGTCAGTGGAAGAGCCACAGGCCCTGCTAGTCTCCAGCTGTAACTGACACTCACTGCCCTCCTCCCTGACTGCCCTTCAAGCTGCCCCTGCCAGACACTGAATGTGCATCCACAAAGCCATGTGTGGATATCCTAATCCCCAGTGTGATGGCCTCAGGAAGCACAGCCTCTGTGCAGTGATTAGGTCATAAGGGCTGAGCCCTCAAAGAGCCTCCTGTAGCTTCTCCCACGCCCACCCTGCAAGGACACAGCAGAAAGACAGCGACCCATGACGGAGGAAGCTGCCCTTATCCGGCATGGCCTCACCCGGTGCCTCCATGTTGGACTTCCCAGTGCAAGTAAATTTCTGTTGTGTGCGCGCCACCTAGTTTACAGAATTTTACTACAGCACCCTGCATGGACCATCTGCATCACTGTGGAGAAACTCGCTGTGCCACAGAGCACAGTAACACCCAGCCTCCTGCTTGGGCTGGGCCGCGTGATGAGAGGTCAGCCTTGTTGCCAAGCAGGGAGCCTAAAATCAGACAGGGACCCCTGGGCCCCGGTTCCTGGTGTCACCTATGAGACCCTGGGCTAATAGATTAGATTGGGCTTCTGTTGGATGCAGTGGGCAGAGCGGCTGGTGATGATGGCCCCAGCACTGCAGCCACAGGGGACTGTGACCGGCCCTCCAGGAGCTGTGGATAGTGATGCTTCCTGAGTCATCACAGCCTGGGAGGCGGCTCCTGAAAACAGATGCGAGACCAAAAGGTCAGGAGAGGAGATGGGGCAGGAAGGCTCAGTGTTGCCTGCCCTCACCCAGCGCAGAAGCTCCCCTGAGCTGTGCAGGCAGCCAGGACCATGAGCAGGAGAGGAGCCCGGCCATGGCGTAGATGGCCCACTACAGTGCTGTTCTAGACCTGCTCCCGCAGGGCCATCCCCAGCTCCCGGGGTCACACCAGGTCCCTGCAGGGTAGGAGCTTCCAGACAGAGGGCCCGCACAGGTGGGAGAGATGAGTGACAGCCAAGCTCAGGGGCTGGCTGGGAGGCAGGTGCATCCTGGGTGAGTTTATCAGGGCAGCATGGCAGGTGCTGGATGACAGCTATGCAGTTGGAGGGGCGGGAGACAGAGCACAAGTCACTTCTACAGGTCTGGGCTGAAAGGGGCACTAAAGAGTGAAACTTTTATTTTTTAAAAATCTGGTTTTCTTAGAATACAATTGAACATTTAGAAAACTCCAAAAAGTATAAACAATCATCCTTGTTTTGAATAATCCATATTTTCCTGTCATAAGTAAGCTTTCTTTGGAAACTGGAAGCCACTGGCGTGTGCGGTCTGTCCTCACATCAGGCAGACACCTGATTTGTGCTGAGGTGAGAGAAGCAGCACCTACTGACCCCAATTTCCACATGAACCCCAAGTTCCATTCTGAAGACCAAACCCCAAGTTCTGTCTTCAGAATGGTGACACTACATCAAGGTTCTCTGACATTTTAAGGAATTGGGTACTGACAGCTTTTATTTAATGGCTTTTTACTACATAAAAAGCACTTTTTTGCTAGCTTAATCACCCAATACTATCAAAGGGTTTTAAAATTATTTCACTGATGAGAATTGAGAGGTTCATATTGGCGGATGATTTGCTCATCTCCACAGTGGGGAGGTGGCAGCTCATAGGTGTTCCTTCTATTGGTTAGCCTGCAGATTCATGAAAATTGGAGGGGAGTAGAATTTATTTGTAAATTCCCTAGTACACATTTTATCATGACCACTCTGAAGTAGAATTGACATTTTATTGTGGAGTGGCGTGTTTCACACTACACCTCCTGTGGCATGTATGATGAAGTGATTATGTATGACAGTGTACCTCTATGGATGGATCCAAAAAATATCTGCTGAGTCAGCCCAGAGGAACCAAACCATGGCCTGGACTTTGACAGGGTTTGAGCTTTTCTTTGCTTTTCTTCTCCCTCCCTCCCTCCCTTCCTTCCTCCCTCCCTCTCTCTCTCTCTTTTTTTTTTTTTTTTTTTTTACAGGGTCTGGCTCTGTCACCTAGGCTGGAGTGCAATGGCACATTCTCAGCTCACTGCAACCTCCGCTTCCCGGGCTCAGGCCATCCTTCCACTTCAGTCTCTTGAGTAGCTAGGACTACAGATGCACGCCAGCATATCCAGTTAATTTTTTGTGTATTTTTAGTAGAGATGGCGGGGGTCTCACTATGTTGTCCAGCTGGTCTTGAACTTCTGAGCTCAAGCAATCCACTGGGCTTGGCCTCCCAAAGTACTGGGATTAGGGGCGTGAGCCACCACACCTGACCAAGTTTTAATCTCATTGAGCCTAAAGTTATGCTATTTATTCAGCCGCAGCACAAACTTTGTATAAAGGGATAGTAAATCATTTAGGCTTCGCCATAGTGGTGTCCGCTGCATTCATTCAACCCAGCCTCGGGAGCCTGGAGAGCGGCTGAAGCGGAATGCGGCGCACAGAGAGGCACATCCGCAAGGCCACAGTCACAGGCCCCGAGCTGCTCCCGGGCCTGGGCGCGCAGGGCAGCTGCGGAGACATGAGAGTTCCTGGCCGGCCAGGCTCGGCCCAGCGCGGTCGCCCGGGGTCTGCAGGGGCGGCAGGGGCTTGGCAGCCGGTAAGCCTGGGTGGGCGGGCAGGGAAGAGCGCGCTGCAGCAGCGGGATTCTAGGGGCACCTCCTGCTCCAGAGGAGGCGGCCTCTTCCTCGGGGGACAGGGGACTGTCCCAGAGCCAAGGTTGGGGCTGGGATGTGCAGTGTGCCGCCGCCACCCTCGCCACCTCCCATGCAGCGGCCCCCGGGGTCTCCGCCAGAAGGGCTCTCCCCAGGGTGCGTGTCTGGCGCCTCCAAATTTAGCAGCGACGCCCAAGGGGGCTCGGTGAGGCCATTCAGCCCAGGACTAGTCGGAGTCGGGAGCCCGGACTCAAGACTTCCGGCAGACTAAACGTCTCTGGCCAGTGAAGGAGCCGCAGCGGTCGTCCTGGGCTCCTGGAGACGCGGTTCCACTCGGGGCTCGTCCATGCCCTGTCCGTTTCGCCCCGGCCCTACTGGGCAGGGAGGAGGAAGCAGGCCTGGGACGGCTCCGGGCAAGGCCGCGTGGGATTGAACCCTGCGCCCCTCGGCTGCCCGACGCTGCCGGGGACACCTGGAAGCGAGGTGCGCGGGCTCAGGGTCAAGCTGGCGGGGTTCCCTGAGTGTTCTGGCAGAAACGGGGACGTCTTTCTAGAGGCTGGGGCTCCTGGTTCCCGCCTCCCGAGCGCCTGCGGGAGAAACAGAGCCTTCCTCTTGTCCAGGGCCTGACGGATCCGCTTCCCGAGGGTCGCCTGGGCTGGGACGTCCCAGGATAGGCGCGCAAGTGAGGAAACCTCGCTTACAGACAAAGCTGCCCGGCTGCGGGCATGGGGCGTGCCCCTTTCCTTCTTCTGCTTCCTTCCGCAAACTTTAAGGCGCCCGGGTTCCAGCCCAACTCAGAAACCTGAGAGGACTCTGCGCGCCCTCTCTGGCCTTCTCCAGACGAGAAGTAGCTGCCCGCCCCCCGCCCCGTCCCCCGCCAGTGGAGTGGCTTCTACTTAGGAATGTCGGGCGGGGACACTCCAGAGAGAGGCCGTCCCCACTGTCACAGCTGCCAGAGGCCCTGGCCGCTGCAGGGGCGCGTCCACGCCCTCACCGCCCATTCTGCCCGCCACGCCCAGGGGTCCCCGCTCCGCCCGGGCCAGAAATGGAGGCGTCCCCCAACTGGGGAATGCTGCCCTTGGCCGTGAGCACCTGAGCCGCTCAGAGGCCACAAGGGTTCCTCCTGGCCCGCCCTTCCCAGCGGCCAAAGCCCGAACCACAGGCCTGGACGGGAGTGGGTTCATCTGGGTACCTGGAGCTTGATGGGACTTGTAACAGAAGATTTTCAAGGCCAACTTTACCTTCACCTAAGTCAGTAGTTCTCAAATTTCGGCGCGCATCCTAATCCAGATGGCTTGTGAAAACTGGTGGCAGGCTCTTCATAAGATTGTGGCCAGACACAGTGGCTCATGTCTGTAATCCCAGCACCTTGGGAGGCTGAGGCCCGCGGATCACAAGGTCAGGAGATCCAGACCATCCTGGCTAACGCGGTGAAATCCCATCTCTACTGAAAATTCAAAAAATGAGTCAGGCTTGGTGGCACACGCCTGTAGTCCCAGCTATTCCGGAGGCTGAGGCAGGAGAATTGCTTGAACCAGGGAGGCGGAAGTTGCAGTGAGCCAAGATCCTGCCATTGTGCTTCAGCTTGGCAACAGAGTGAGACTCCATTTCAAAAGAAAAAACAAATTAGCTGGGCATGGTGGCTCAAGCCTCTAATCCCAGGTACTTGGGAGGCTGAGGCAGGAGAATCTCTGGAACCTGGGAGGTGAGGTTGCAGTAAGCCAAAGTTGTGCCCCTGCACTCCAGCCTGGGCAACAGAGCCAGACTCCGTCTCAAAAAAAAAAAAAAAAAAAAAAAAAAAAAAAAAAAAAAAAAAAAAAAAAGAAGAAGGAAACATCGGATTCCTTTACACAATAACGCCCTGCTCCTGGGCAGAGCTCTCACACTAGTCCCCTCCCGAGATGGAGTCACCCTATAAACAAGCTCCCTTTGGGGCCAGCACCTTCTTCTTGTGCCAGGATGGTGAGAAGGCACAGGCTGCTTTCTTAGAGAGCCTGTGGGCATGGGACTCACTCAAGTCACACCACTGGGAACTCCTAAGTCAATAGAGGAGAAACAGATGCCTGAAAACGCAGGGGGAGCTTTCCTAGGGGCACCTGTGAAGGCCGGCAGTGATGCAGGTCTCTGCAGCACATGCTCTGTGCACCCTGGAGAGGACTTGCTTGTTTGCCTGTTTCCTTGGACCTGATCCAAATGTTTGGGTTAAGCCTACAAAAGCCGAATTAACAGACCAATCTGGTTTAAGGAAGACAGATAACACACACAACATACCGCCAGGATGTCTTTTGTCACAATGGCTCCTGGCTGACATTTGCTAAGACATCATCTAACGTACTTTATTTTATTTATTTTTTATTCTCATTATTTATTATTTAATTTATTGAGATGGAGTCTGGCTCTGTTGCCTAGGCTGGAGTACAGCGGTACAATCTCGGCTCACTGCAACCTCCTCCTCCTGAGTTCAAGCGATTCTCCTGCCTCAGCTTCCTGAGTAGCTGGGATTACAGACACACACCACTGTGCTGGGCTAATTTTTCTATTTTTAGTAGAGATGGAGTTTCACCATGTTGGCCAGGCTGGTCTCAAACTCCTGACCTCAAGTGATTCGGCCTCCCGAAGTGCTAGGATTACAGGTGTGAGCCACCGTGCCCAGCCACTAATGTACTTTAACAACAACAACAAATAGATGAAGTCTTGCTATGTTGTGCAGGCTGGAATGCAGTGGCTATTCATGGGTGCAATCATAGCTTACTGTGGCCTCAAACTCCTAGGCTCAAATGATCCTCCCGCCTCAGCCTCCCAAGTAGCTGGGACTACAGGTAAGTGCTAACACGTCCAACTACCTAATATAGTTTTGCTGTCCTAGATCCCATGCAGATCCCATGTGACACTGAGTCATCAGGCTGCTCCTGGCTGTGAGAGTTTCTTAGGCTTTCCTTGTATTTGATGACCTGGATAGTTTAATGAGGACTGGTCAGGAATTCTGTAGATGCCCCTTGACTGCACTGTCTGATGTTTATCTCAGAGGTAGACTGAGGTTTTGTGGAGGAAGATTGCAGAAGTAAGGGCCCTTCTCATCTCATCTTACAAGGCGACATGCCATCAGCATGACTTCTCACTGCTGGTGTTGACCTTGGTCACCTGGCTGAGGTGTGCTTGTCAGTTTCTCCACTGCAGTGTTCTCCTTCCCATTCTGTACTCTTTGGAAGGAAGTTGGGACTGCGACCTTGGTGCATTTAAAATTTTTGGCCGGGCGCGGTGGCTCACACCTGTAATCCCAGCACTTTGGGAGGCCGAGGCGGGCAGATCACGAGGTCAGGACATCAAGACCATCCTGGCTAACACGATGAAACCCCATCTCTACGAAAAGTACAAAAAAATTAGCTGGGTGTGGTGGCAGGCGCCTGTAGTCCCAGCTACTCGGGAGGCTGAGGCAGGAGAATGGTGTGAACCTGGGAGGTGGAGCTGGCAGTGGGCCGAGATCACGCCACTGCACTCTAGCCTGGGTGACAGAGCAAGACTCCGTCTCAAAAAAAGAAAAAAAAAATTATATATAGGCTGGGCACAGTGGCTCACACCTGTAATCCTAGCACTTTAGGAGGCCGAGGCGGAGGGATCACCTGACGTCAGGAGTTTGAGACCACCCTGGCCAACATGGCAAAACCCCATCTCTACTAAAAACACAAAAATTATAGGCATGGTGGCAGGCACCTGTAATCCCAGCTACTCGGGAGGCTGAAGCAGGAGAACTGCTTGAACCCGGGAGGCAGAGGTTGTCGTGAGCCAAGATCAAGCCACTGCACTCCAACCTGGGTGAAGAGCAATACTCCATCTCAATCGATCAATCAATAAAATTGTTATCTATATAAAACACCATTAAAAATTAACATTATTCTATGCAGCCAATAGTTACTTAGATTTACCCACGTATTTAAACATTTACTATCTTAGCCATTTTGAGGCAACATGAAGTACATCCTGGCTGTATCATGGCTGGGATGCTGATACAGTGTGGATGTTGTCCTCTCCAAATCTCAGGTTGAAATTTGATCCACAGTGTTGGAGGTGGGGCCTGGTGGGAGGTGTCTGCATGATGGGGGTGGACCCCTTATGAATGGCTTGGTGCTTGCGTTAACAGTCAGTTCTGCCTTTATTAGTTCCCGTGAGAGCTGGTTGTTAAAGAGAGCCTAGCACCTTCTTCCCCCACTCCTCCTTCCTTTCTCTCTCCATGGGATGCCTGCTCCCTTTTCCCTTCTGCTGCGAGTGGAAGCCTCCTGAGGCCTCATGGGAAGCAGATTCTGGCGTCACGCTGCTTTGCACCAGCCTGAAGAACTATGAGCCAAATAACCATCTTTTCTTTTTCTTTCTTTCTTTCTTTTCTTTTTTTAGAGACGGAGTCTCACTCTTGTTGCCCATGCTGGAGTTCAATGGCAGGCACGATCTCGGCTCACTGCAACCTCCACCTCCCAGGTTCAAGCGATTCTCCGGCCTCAGCCTCCCGAGTAGCTGGGATTACAGGTGTGCACCACCATGCCTGGCTAATTTTGTATTTTTAGTGGAGACGGGGTTTCTCCGCTGTTGGTCAGGCTGGTCTCGAACTCCTGACCTCAGGTGATCCACCTGCCTCGGCCTTCCAAAGTGCTGGGATCACAGGCATGAGCCACCACGCCCGGCCACCATCTTTTCTTTATAAATTACCCAGCCTTTGGTATTCCTTTCTAGCAATGCAGGAAATTAAGACAGATACCAGCCCCACCATCCATCTCCAGGACTGTCCTGGGCAGAACGTGTGGTCCCCTCTGCTGGCCTCTGTCATTGGCACCTGCACAGTGGGTCCTGGATTGATGTCACCCATTCCCTTTAGATTCTCCTCTTGGAAGGAAAGGCACCAAGGGCCTTCCCCACTCTCTGCTCAGCATCCTCCAGATAACTGGCCTCCAGGCCACCCACCCTAGGACTGACCTCCGGTCACCTGGGGCCCTGCTGCACCCCCAGGCTCCTCCTCTGAGGTCAGGTGGTTTTCACTTCTCTGGCCTGAGTCAGGGGCTGGTGGGTGGGGGCAGTGGCTCCGTACTGGGTTCATCTGTTAAAGGGCAGGGGTGGGGTAGCTCCCTAAAAGGAGGGGCAACAAGGATGGGCACACAGCAAAGTTGTGGGCGTGTCTGTCACAGGCCAGTGTCCCTGGATGCCTTGTCTTGGGTGGGGTGGGGCTGAGGCAGGAAGCCTGGCAGGCCAGAATGCCTGAGGCCCTGGCCCTGGGCTTGTGTCCCTAGGGATGCAGTGAGCACAGACCTCCCTCTAGGGGGGCCTGGCCCACCAGAAGCCCAGCCCTGGCCCCTGCCACCAGCCTGTCCCTCCTCAGCCCCTAGCTCCAGCCAGATCCCCAGAGATCAGCGACCCTTATGACCAGCAAGGCCAGCCCCACCCTCCTTCATCTCCCTCCTCTTGCCCGCACAGCCTGGACGAGGAGTGAGGTGTGAGGGTAGCTGTGACACAGTCAGCTCCCCTGGGCCAAACCCCAGAAACGCTGCTCCAGGGTCCAGGCAGTTCCAGGGGCACAGCCCTCAGCACAGAAGGGCCCAGGCTGTGGATGTGGCCTGCAGCAGAGGGTGGAGGCCTGGGAAGGGCTTGAGGGACTCAGAGGATGGGTAGAGGCCTGTTCAGAGCCAGCTGGTGACCACCTGCTCCCGAGCCAGCCCTCGGGCCCTGCTCTGCAATGGGTTCAGCTGCCCTGTGTTCGCCTTCCGGGCCCCAGCCTAGGTGGGAGGATCCTGGCACACCTGCTGGCCTCAGGCTGTGCCCTTCCTCCATCTCAGGCAGAGGAGATGGCCACTATGCACTGTGCAGCCAGGAGCCAGGTTGAGCTGAGCCCCCACCTGCTGCCCCAGGGGGACCCTGCCACATCTCTCTTAGCCTAATTTAGCTGTGCATTAAGCTCCCACCCACCCTGCACTGGGCTCCCTGGGGCCCCCTTGTGGCTGCTCACGGCCTTGGCCCCACAAGCGGGTCCCTGATTTCCACACCGCCTGCTTTTGTCCTCTGTGGACTTTTGTCCTTCTGTGCCACCTCCTTGGGTGGCAGCCACCACTTGCTGTGCTGAGCTACTTCTAAACCCCTTGGGGGGCTGGGTGTGGTGACTCACACCTGTAATCCCAGCACTTTGGGAGGCTGAGGTGGGCGGATCACCTGAGGTCAGGAATTCGAGACCAGCCTGGCCAACGTGTTGAAATTCTGTCTCTACTAAAAACACAAAACATTAGCCGGGCATGGTGGCGGGCACCTGTAATCCCAGCTACTCGGGAGGCTGAGGCAGGAGGATCACTTGAACCTGGGAAGTGGAGGTTGCAGTGAGCCGAGATTGCAACACTATACTCCAACCTGGGCAACAGAGCGAGACTCTGTCTCAAAAAAAAGAAAAACAAACAAACAAACAAAAACTAAACCCCATGGGGGAAAATACATTTTTTCATTTATAGGGTCTTACTGTTTCACGTGCGGAGCATCGCAGGACACATCTGTTCTGACATGAAGGGCCCCAGGTCAACTGGAGGCAAGAAGAGGGATCCTGAGAAGCCACCTGGGAAAGAGAACCGAAAGACAGTGACAGCGGTGACGACAATGACAGCAGTGATGATGACGGCTCACACCTCCTGTGTGCTGGGCACCAGTTCTGGGCACTTTATACAAACATACACACCAGTGAAGAGAGCAGCTGTCAGTGTCAGAGGAGCTCTGGGGACATGGAGATGTCTCACAATGGGGCTGCTTCCTCCACCTCCCCACAAAGCCTTTGGTAGACCCCAGATCCTCAAGTGCTTTCGGGTGAGTTTGTGTGGGAGTACAGTGTGGGGCATGCAGGCCTGAGAGCAGGGGCAAAGCCTGTCCCTTTGGGGGTCACTTCACATTCACAGGGACCCTGGGGCAGGCCTGGGATCCCCCATCACATGAAGGGAATGACCAGGGCTCCCAGAGCTGGAGCACAGTGCCCAGGCCGTGGCCGCAGCATGACCTGGGCTGGCTGGCTTGGACTGGTCGCCCCGTACCCGCTGCACCTGGGTGAAGCACAGGCCCTATGGGCACAGCTGCCCTCCCCTGGGGCCCTGGGTGGTGCTGGAGGGTGGACATTGTGACCTTGATGGTGATGCTGGAGTGTCTGCATTTGCCCTGAGCACACAGATCACCCTCAGATTCACCCCTGTCCCCTGGAGCCCATACTGGTGTTTGGGAGGGTGGGAAGCAGCTCAGCCTCCATCCTAGCTCCCATGTTGTACCCCAGCCCCTGAGGCTGCCCGGGCAGGCTGCCTTCCCGAGCCCCAGCTTAGCCTGTAGCAATGGTGCCTGCATGGGACGGTGGCTCTTCTCCATCCCAGAGGGGCACAGTCCCATGCCCCCTTTTGCAGCTGCGGGGTGCAGTGTGTCGCCCCTCTGCCTGCCCTGAGGAAGCAGGTGTCTGGGGCCCTCATGGAAGCCAGAGTCTGGGTTTGTGGAGGAGGCTCTGTGGAAAGGATGCCCTACACTGGATGGACTCGGTGCCCCGGAGCTGAGCTCGGTGTTGATGGGGACTTTCTATGAGCTTAAAGGGCTTCAAAAATGGACCCTGAGTCCACTCGGCCATGGCTGCCCCGCCATCACAGTCATCATGGCAGGGATGACCAAGGCCACTCACAGGGGCCGGGTCATCACTCAGGATGCTGCGTGGCCAGCCAGGAGGATGGGCTCTGGCCACAGTCCCCAGCAGGAGAGCAGCCTCAGCCAGAGGTCAGTGGCAACAGCCTGTGTGGGCCTCTCAGGGCCCAGGGCCCTGGGGTGGGCAGGTCTAGAGTTTGGTAGGGATGCAGGGAGGTGGCTGCCCTGGCTGGTGGGTGAAAGCTGCTAGGGCCCCAGGGCCAGAGATGTCGGGACTCACATCATATTTCTGGCGTTTCATCTTCTCCCCAAACTTGAACTTACCAGTCTCTAGCTAGTGCAGGGTCCCCCAGGGCTCCTTGGCCTTGGGGCAGAAGAAGTGGTGAGGCTTCGCTGAATAAGCCTCAAAGGCAGGGCCAGGCCCCTGGAGTCCTCCAGCCACCGAGGAGCACGGCCCTTGGCAGCCTGGGGAGCAGTCACCAGCCCCTGCAGGGCCACCCCGTGGGGCTGACCCCTGCAACACCCACCCCTCACCTCACTTTGCCTTCACTGAGGTGGTTGACGTTGAGTGACTTGCATCTCTCAGCAAGAATCTTGTTTCCCATCTGTTTCTCACCTCCCTTCTGGTCAGCCTGTAGGGGACAAGCCCAAAGAGAGGGGCTCAGTCTCAAGACAGTGCAGGGCGTAGCCCAGGGTGAAGACTGCCACCGTGCTCCCAGCAGCGGTATGCACCTTGGCCAGATAGCTGCTGTATTTGGCTCCCATGGAAGACAGAAACTTCTTCTTCTTCAGGTCGTTCTCTGTCCTCCTCATGGCGACCTCCTCCTCCCTTCTGACACTTTTCTCCATTGGAGACCCCGTCCCCAAGACACTCAGGGATGAAGGGAGTGCTGTGCTTTCTGGGCAGGCTTTAAAGACCCACCCTAAGTTTAGAACTGCCTGGAAGGAAGTTCCAGGTCTAGGCCAGGATTTGTTCACTTGCAAGGGTTTCTGCAGGGCGTGGGGTCCTTAGTCAGTGGCTCTGATCTTTGGCCAATGACAATGGGAACCCCAGGAGGAGGAAGGCCTCAGCCCCCTGCATTTATCAGGGCCTGGGGCTCATCAGCTGATGAGGCAGAACAGATCACTACTCTGTTCTGCCGCTCCCTCTCCTTCTTTGCAAGAAACCTCTGCTGCTCTGCTCTCTGCACGGTGCTTCTCCTACGGCCAGAGAAAGGGGTCTGCTCAGCCCTGCCCCCAGCTCCTCCGAGGGTGCCCACCAGCCCCTGTGGCAACCTGAACTGCCCCACTCATGATTCTCTCCTTGAGAGCAATCAGCTCCTCTTCCTCCTTCCAGGCCTCAAAGTGGCTGTCGATGAGGCCTGGAGCTCCATTAGGTCTCTGTTCTGACACTTTTTCTGGATGTCCTGTGGACAGGGGCAGTGGGCATTAGCCCCACCCCTCTCTCCAACCTCTGCCCTGCCTGGCCTGCCTTGCAGCAGGAGGCCCTTTCCCTTGTTCTAGCAGAGAAGCCCTGTCTCGCTTGGCCATCATGAAAATGGCAAGTGGCAAGGAATGTTTTGCCTTCTCCACATTGCCATGGCTGCTATCCTCATAGGGGCCAAGGGTGGCCTGATTCCAGAGTCAAAGAGCTGGGATGATGCCCAGTTATAAGGTCTTCAGCACCCTTGAGATGGACTCGCTCTGCCTTGACTCTGTCATCAACCTCAGAGATGCCCTGCATGGACCTGGCAGAGAGAAGGCTGCCAAGTGAGAGAAATCTGTTGGATAAATAGATGGGTGTGTGAACAGGTGCACTGATGGATGGGTGGATGAGTGATACAGGATGGAGACAGACGAGTAGGTGAATGGATGGATGATTGGGGGAATGGAGGGACAGATGAATGGATGGAAGGAAGGATGAATGCATGGATGCATGGATGGATGGATGGATGGGTAGATGGGTGGAGAGATGGATATGTGCATTAATGGTAGAGGCTGAGTGGATGGGTGGGTGAGTGGGTGGATAGAGAGGTGGGTGGATGGATGAGTGGGTGAATAGGTGCGTGGGTGGGCAGGAGGGTGGATGAATGGATGGTTGCATGAGTTAGTGGATGATAGGTGGATGGATAGATGAGTAAATGAATCAGTGGGATGGATGGATGGATGGATGGATGAGTGAGTGGGTAAATTGATAGATGAGTGGGTGGATAGATGGGTGAGTGTATAGATGGGTGGTTGGGTTGGTGAATGGATGGATGAATGGGTGAGTGGATATGTAGCTGGTTGGATGGATGGAAGTAAGGATGGATGGATGAATGGGTGGATGAGTGGGTGGGTGGGTGACTGCATGGGTGAGTAGATAATGGATGGGTGGGTGGGTGGGTGGGTGGATGAGTGAATGGGTGGGTGGTTGTATGGATGGGTAGGTGGGTGATTGGGTGGATGGATGAATGAAGGGATAGATGGTTGAGTGGATGGGTGGGTGGGTGGCTGAATGAGTGTATTGATGCGTAGGTGAATGGGTAGGTGCTTACGTGGGTGGATGGATGGATGGATAGAAGGATGGATGTAGGAGAAGGGAAATGAGATGTTTATTTTTGGAGGGGTTTCCTCTAGTCCAGGAATAGGTTATGGTAGAATTCCCCGGACCAAGGGGGCCCAGCTCTGGGTGCCTGGGAGGAAGTGACCTTCTGAGGCCTAGCCTGGAGCCCAAAAGCTGGGGAATGGGGAAATCGTGGCCATGTTGAACAGAGTCCTGTAAACTTACATCGAAGTCCACTTTCTCCTTTCCTGGGATCTCAGGAGCAGTGAGTCTCAAGAGTAGACAGAGAGGCCCGTGAGCAGAGACCCGGGAACCCATCCCAGAGGGTCAGCCTGGCCCTCTGCTAACCCTGGTGTCCTCCTGCTCTGGCCTCCAGCTGAGATGCCCCACCTAGCGGCACGTTTGCCCCAGCTTTATGCTTATGAGGTTTGTAGCCCACTATCCCAAGAGTGGCTTGAGCCCCTCAAAAAGGCTTCAGCTTCCAGCACTGCCATCTGCCTTTTGGCTTCTGGTTGTTGCAAGTGTTGCTGTACCCCAGCTACCAGGGAGGGTACCTCTGTTTCCCTCTCAAACAGACAGACGCAGCCAGGTCGGGTGAGAAGCTATGGCCACTGTGGGCGGTAGTGGCCTCCTGGGCAGGAACAGCTGTTGTGAGCCTGTGCCTCTGCCCAGCCCCTCTTTCTCCCCAGCCCCTCATTTCCCCATCTTTCTCTCTGGGGGCTCAAAGGAAAGAGGAGAGAGGGCTGGGAAGAAAGCAATCTGAGGGGGAAACGAGGCCCCCTCTCCGGCTGGGTGTGCGATCCCCTCCTCTCATCAATACATTCCAGATGCAGCAAAGAGTTAAAACAATGAGACATTTTTCCCAACAAACCATAAAAGAATGTGGAACTAAATATCCGTCAAAAACTGGAGGAGGAAAGGGTTTCCTAAGCTCAGAAGCATGAGAAGGTGGCTCTAAGGGAAAGAAGGCCAGATGACTCCATGCAAATGAAAAACTTATGTATGTGGGAAAAAAAAAAAGACTAAAAATATGTATTTCAGCAAATACAGAGAAGACATATATCCTTAGGCAAACTGATGACTAAGAAAACCCAGAGACGCTTCCACCATGAGACAAATGAGCAACAGGCACAGCTGTGAGTTCTCAGAAGAGATGAGCCATCCACAAACACAGGGAAACGTTGGCCCTGAGTGACTACTGGGGCGCAAAGCCCAACAATCGTGAGGCACCGTTTCTCATCCATCAGAGGCTGCGACGTCAAAGCACGTTTCTGTCCTTGGGTGAGGAGGGTGTGGGACACAGACCCTTCACATCCCACGGAGGAGACAGCGTTGGCCAGGCCCTTGTGGAAAGCAGCTTGGCACTGATGTCAAAGCCTTAAGAACATTCACAGTCTTTGACCCAGTAATTCCAGTTCTGGGAATGTGGCCTACGAAAAAACCCTAAAGACGGAAAATGCTTTCCAACCAGTGTTATTTATGAAAGTAAAATATTGGGGAAAGTCTGCAATAGGGGAAAGGTTAGGAAAGTTATGGTTTGTCCAACTGATGGAATATTATGTGGTCATTGAAAATATTTAAGAAGACTCTGGGCCGGGTGCAATGGCTCACGCCTGTAATCCCAGCACTTTAGGAGGCTGAGGCGCGCAGATCAGGAGGTCAGGAGATCAAAACCATCCTGACTAACATGGTGAAACCCCGTCTCTACTAAAAATACAAAAAACTAGCCGGGCGAGGTGGCGGGCGTCTGTAGTCCCAGCTACTCGGGAGGCTGAGGCAGGAGAATGGCGTAAACCTGGGAGGCGGAGCTTGCAGTGAGCTGAGATCTGGCCAATGCACTCCAGCCTGGGCGACAGAGCGAGACTCCGTCTCAAAAAAAAAAAAAAAAAAAAGAAGTCTGTGTAAAAACATGGAAAAATACTTACGAATAGTGCTACATTTAAAAAAAGCAGAATTCAAGGCTGCATAGACAGTACGATGTTTGAAAAACAGCACTGAGTTGAAATTTTCTCGGTACGGGAAAAGGAAAAAAAGGGCTTTTTATTTCTTTCTGCTCTTTTCCACAGCAGTCTGGCTGGCTGGGTGGGAGAATTACAGATGATGTTTTTTCTTCATTTGACTTTTATATATTTTTCAAAAATTTTTTTCATGAGGAATTTTACTTTCATAATGAAAACAAACAATTTTTCTAAAATGAGAAAATATCTCATAATCTGGCATTACTTAAAATCATGAAAAAATAAAGTGCAAAGGGTGGAAACATGCCAGCTATACCCTTTAGATGCCCTCACTCTGCTTCTGAGACTCTGCAATGCTCCTCAAGTGGAGCCAACAGTGAGCGTGTGCTAAGATGCTCTAAGACTACACCTCGTGCAGAGCAAAACGCAGGCAAGAGCACTCAAGAGGTAAAAGGATGAATCACGTAGTGGGTGCTGTGGCTTGTGAATACTGATTGAAAGCAGAAAAGTCAGAAGAGCTGCATTAAAAAAAACAAATCCAGCTGGGCGCGGTGGCTCACACCTGTAATCCCAACACTTTGGGAGGCCAAGGCAGGTGGATCACAAGGTCAGGAGATCGAGACCATCCTGGCTAACATGGTGAAACCCCGTCTCTACTAAAAAATACAAAAAAATTAGCTGGGCGTGGCAGCAAGCGCCTGTAATCCCAGCTACTCGGGAGGCTGAGGTAGGAGAATGGCGTGAATCTGGGAGGCAGAGCTTGCAGTGAACCGAGATCGCGCCATTGCACTCCAGCCTAGGCAACAGAGCGAGACTTCGTTTCAAAATAAATAAATAAATAAATAAATAAATCTATGAAGTGCTCACAAGCAGGTATGATGAGGACAAGCTCCTCCAAATTCTGCCCCAAAGGGGAACGGGGGCCCCTGCACAGCAAGCTATTTTGGACATAGTCAAGGTGTCATTCTGAAGTGGGTCTCTGGGCTGAGTCCCCGACCTTTCTCCCACTTCCTGACTCACTTTCCTGTCGATTTTCACATCTAGGGCTCTGGGAGTCCTCGAAGTATGGCGGGGCATGGTGTGGTCCCCCGAAGGCCGTGGGGTGAAGCAGTCCCCGACTCCCTGCACCCCACCTTCCTTCCTCAACTGTCTCCCACCCCCCTCTCCTCCTTCCTTCCTCGTGGGTAGCCCCCTCCTATAGGAAGCCCTCCTTGTCTGCACCAGATGACCTTGGGCAAAATCACACCCTGCTGGGCCTCCCATTTGCATCTCCCAGGTGACCCTTGTCCCTCCCACCCTGTGCTCTGAGCATCCCTCCGAGCATCCCTCCCAGTGCAGGCTCCAGGCATCTGGCCCTGGCCCGCTCCTCCGCCCCCACCCAGAACACACTCAGCACCAGGCCTGCCAGGACCCCACACTCACTTGGGTCTTCGCTTCTCCTCTGGTCAGCACACCAGCAGCGTGGGGGAGAGGGAGGGAGACAGCTCCGGTGAGACTGGGCGGCCTGGGGCCCTGGGTTCCCCCCTCGCTGAAGGTTGCCCTCCTTTTCAGCTGAGTGTATCCCCAAACCCCAGAAACAAGAGGGTCCTGCTTCTGCTCCAGGCCTTCAAAAGCCCCTGGTGGGGTCGGAGAGGAAGAGCTCAGGGCCTGGGGCTGGGAGGAAGGGTGAGGAGGAGGAAAGGAAGAAATAGGAGCGAAACAGGCAGTGTCCTTGAAGGCTAGGAAGGGAGGAGAGGGAGGAAAGAGGCCAGGGGCTCGGAAAGAAGACAGGGAAGGAAGGGGCTTGGGGGAAAGGGGAGGGGGTGCGCACTGCCCAGTCTCTGGCAGTGCTGGCTGGTCCTGCTTACTCCCCTTCCGCTATGTGGCAGAAACTCGGAGTGGTGGCACCCTCAAGGCCCGGGCAGCCCGACCCCTGCGGCACTTCGGAGCAGCAAGACCTGGCCCTCCGAGGCCCCCGTGCCAGGGGAAGAGAAAGAGGACAGAGGGAGCGAGAGGCAGGGCAGTGAGAGACCCCAGCCGGTGCTCTTTTCCTCGCGTCAGCCAGAGCCAGTGTCCTGCACCTCCAGCGGCAGGGGTGGGCCCTTACCTTCCACGTCCTCTTCTGCGGTGTCTTTGAGGTGGCAAAAAGCACAAGCACACGTGAAAGAGAAAAACCAGCGCGGCTGCAGGGGAGCAGCGGGCAAGGGGCCCACCCCTCTCACTCGGACCCTCTCTCCCCCAGGGTGTGCCTATGGGGGCCTACAAGTGCCCCGACCTGGGGCCGGTGAATCGATGCCTGGGGAGCGGGTGGAAGGGACTGGTTGCCCAGTGGAGCCCCTGCCCTGAAGACCTGGTGGAGAATAGGAGGGACACGGGGACCTCGCAGGGCAAGGTGGGGGGCTAAGGGCACTGGGTCTTCTCTGTCCCCCTGGTCTGTCCTCTTGGGTCTGGCAGGGCCAACCTTGGAATCTGAGACCCTCCCCACCAAGAGGGCGTTGCAGCCAGGGTGGGTGCAGCCTCTTTGCTCGGTGCTTTCCGCAGCCTGACCCCTGCCTTTGAAGTCTGTGTTACTGGGTGGAACTAGCAGGTCATGGAATGACTACAGCCCTCAGGCCTCAGGAGCCTCCCCCGGCAGCGTGATGTCTAACTCCTTGCTGGTCTCAGCCCCAGGAGCCGCTACCTGAGTCCAGAATGCCCACCACAGCCCCCATCCACAGGCCAGGAACCCAGGCGAGCTCACCCCTGACCTCTCCGAGGCCTGCCCTCTGACGGTCACATGGCTGATTTCCTGAAACGGGGATGGACCCCTCTGCTACCTCTCCCTGGCCACCTCGGGCCTGCCTGGCCTGCCCTGGCCACCCTCATAATGGGTGGCTTCCTTTTGGATACACACAGCTCCTGGACCCTGGGGTGGACCTGGCTGTCCTGGCCCGGCTGGGGCCCAGGAGGGTGGTCTGCCACTGGCTTAGAGGCACCTGCCCACTCTATCCCTTTAGTCCCTACTCTGGGCCTTAGGTGGCAGCAAGGCCGTTGACACGCGATGCTCTCGGCCCTCTGAGTCTGACCCAGCGCCATCCTCTGCACTTGGCTGAGGTCAGCAGGCCTGGGTCTGGGCATGGGGGTGGGGGTCCTGCCTTGACAGCGCCCTGCCCGGGGTGCACTGGCCCTTGAGCCCTCCTCGCTGGCGATCCCTCGGGAGCCCCCTGCATCCCACAGAGAGCCCACCAGTGCTCTTGGTTTTGCCAGTGGGCCTGAGATCACCCGTTCCAGATACCTCGAAGGGTGCGTGTGCACGGGGAGTGAGCAGTGGGACATCCTGAGTGCAGCAGCCTGGCCCAGGGCCTGGAAGGAACAGCGTGGTAAGGACGATGAATGGGCTATCGATCCCAGCCTCCGTGACTCAGGGGTTTTGCTGGATGCAGCACCTGGCTGAGGAGGAGCCCCTCGGGGTGGGAAGGCCAGCCAGGGAGGAAGACGAGCTCGGGTGGAAAGCTGAGTGCTTGGGGGACCAACCGCACAGCCGAGCCGCAAAGCTTTCCTGGTGGCCCTGCCTCCTCTGCTCCTGCCCCCTGTCCCCTGCTGTCTGTCCACTGGCCTCAGTGCTGCTCCCAGAGTGACCTGGTGGCCCTGTCACCCCCACAGGCCATCTCCTGGACACTTTCTCCCTGCATGGCTGTAGCCCCATCCCCCTTAGCATGTCCCTTCTTGTCCAGGGGACTCTCCGAGGCTTCAGTAATGCAGTAGCTCAGGCCCAGGCAGGTAGGACAGAGGGTAGTGGCTTCATCTGCCATCCCTGGCCAGGGGCCTCATAGGCTGCAGCCCCTTTGAGCTTCCTGACCTCTGCGTTGGGCATGGCCTGGCCTCCAACCAGATTTTCAGGAGCAGGGCCATGGGGTTGCTGTGGTCATGAACGGGGAGGCTGCATCAGAAACAGCAGAGCTATGGCTGGGCAGAGCTCAGAGATAGGCTCTGGGGTTGGGCCAAGGGGTGCGGAGGATCTGATGAGGGGTCAGGGCTGGTCAGGGGCAGGGGGGCAGTGGCTGCCTCCTCAGCACTGCTGACCCCAACTACCCCCTGCCCCTGGTGCTGTCCTCTCTGCACCCCAGTGTTGAATGCCCAGCTGTGGCCTTTGGGCCTACCTCTGCCAGCTGCCCTTGGTCACTAGTGAGTGCTGTCACTGGGTGGTTCTAGTCAGGCAGGGTGGCCGGGATGCTCTCTCAGTGGCTGGGGCATCTGAGAAAGGATAGGGGCATGTCACCTCCCTTGTGTGGGTGGTGGCTCTGTTGAGGTTTCGCTTTTCTGAACTGGGTGTATTCACGAGGCAAGCAGGGTTTGACATAAAACATTCAGAAAATAGTGTCTCTGAGGAGCTGAGAGAATGAGAAAGTGAAGGCCAGAACATCAGAGATTGGAGGCACTGCTCCTCAAACTGGCTTCCCAGACACCGAGGGCTGCAGGGCTGTCAGGCCCCAGTGCAGGACCTGGGAGAGGAGGGAGAAGAGGGAGGATGTCCCCAGGCTGTCTGTTATTTCGCAGTTGTCATTTCATCCACCCATCTATTCATTTCCATGCATTCACTCTCACTTTCACTACTTCCACCTTCCCTCCTTCTCTTCCATCATCCATCCCTCCATCTGTCCATGCCTCTATCTGCCCAATCACCTAAACATCTAGTCATTTATCCCTCCATTTCATCTATCCCTCCTGCCATCCATCCATCCATTCATTAATCCCTCCATCCACCCACCTATACGTCCATCTATCTATCCATCTCTTCATCAATCCATCTACCCATCCACATATCCATCCATCCCTCCCTCCCTCCATAATCAATCCATCCATCCATCCACACATCCACTCATCCATCCATCCATCCACCCACCCACCTACCCCTGGACTCATTCATCACTCCCTCCAACCATCCCTCTCTCCCTATGTCCATACATTCATCCATTTCCTCACCCATTCATCCACCCACCCATTTATCCATCCTCTCATCCCCCCCTCCATTCATCCATCCACCTATCCATTCACTCACTCACGTATCCATCCATCCATCCTTTCATCCATCCATTCATCTACCCATGCATGCATCCATCCTTTCATTCATCCATCCATCCATTCATCCACCTATCCATCCAACCACCTACCCATCCCTTCATTTATCCATCCATCCACCCACCCACCCACCCTCCTACCCATCCACTCACTCATCCCTCTCTATATTCCTCCCTCCCTCCCTCTGTCCATTCATCCAGTCATCCACTGTCCATCCACTAATACATCCCTTCATCCATCCATCTACCCATGCCCTTGAGGTGGATCTTGCCCTCACTGGGTGCACAGTCAGGGCACAGAAGTTTATATTTGGCTAGTCATGGTGAGGGTAGGATATCAAAGACATTCTGGAAAAGGAAACCTGAACCCCACCCATTGTGTGTGCCCTGACTTAGGCCATCACAGAGCTTATGTCCTGGAGTCTTACACTGCAAAGGCCATGAGACAGGTCAGACTGCCTGAACCCAGAGGCCACAGTATGCTCTGTGGTGTGAGAATGTGCTGGCCACTGACCCAGCCTTTCCATCCTCGTCAGCCCTGCCCCCTTAGTGAGTATAAGATAGTCAGCACACGGGAATACGCAGGGAACGTTATTACACAAAATGGGGGAGTGAGGGGTGGCGAGCAGAGCGCAGCGGGGAGGCAGCATCGTGCATCCTGCATTGTTGTCAGCCCTTAACCTGCAGTTTCCCCTCAGATCTGGGGGTGACCTGGCCTCTCTACACAGGCTGTGCCTCAAGCTTCTACCTTCCTAGAAGACACTTGGCCTCTCCAGGGGTAAATCCCTTTGGCCAATGATCAGGAGTTTCCTTCCTCCCCCAAGTAGTGAGAAGCAGACCTGTGGGGGTCAGAGAGTGGAAGGGCAGGGAGGCAAAAAGGTCCAGGAGCAAAACAGTGTGGCAGTGAGGGGAGTCAGAGGCGAGAGTAGTCCATGCTGGCAACAGGAAGCAGCTCCTCAGCCAGGACAGGGGGACGGATGTCTGGCCGGAATCTCCTCTGGGTACAAGGAGGTTGCCACACAGCTGGACTTGCAGACCCAGGAAGCTGGAACACAAGCATGGGGTGCAGGGAAGGGCCGCAGACCTGCCTCCTGCAAGCCCACAGAGCCTGCTCCCCATGCTTCTCTCTGCTGGCCTCCCTGCCCCGCCCACACCCCCTCTTCACCACGGGACAAGACGCCTTGCCTCAGAGGGCTGCTTCCCAGTGTGAGCACTTGTGCTCTGGGTCTGGGACTGGCTGGAGACATGACTCCAGGTGGAGGGAAGGTGGCCTGCTTGCCAATCAGCCCGCCCATCCCGGGAGCTAGAACTGGGGTTCTCGTGGTTCCTGCAGTCCTGGCGTCCAGAGGAGGAGAGTCCTGGGCAGGCTCCTTCCATCCCCACCCCTCCAGCAGCTCTGTTCTTGTCTTGGCAGAGCCAGCCCCCATCAGCAGCAGCCCCCAGGCCTCCCTCCTTCCCCAAATCAGACAGCCCCTGGCTCAGACATGCCATTTGTCAATGTCCTTGCAAACATGTGGCGCCCACAAACCAGGGTGGGCAGCTTGGCCGAACCATTCCAGCCGGGTCTGTGGGAATATCCCATATAGCATAGCTAAGCAAAAACTGCTCCTGCCTTCCGGCCAGTCTGTCTGTGATGATGCATCCTCAGCTTTCTCGAGCTTCTTGGCCACCACCCTTCACCGCTGGCTCACAGTAGACGCAACTGTGATCGGGCTGGCGATGAGGCGGGGCACCCCTCACGTGGCTGTAGCCAGCTGCTCTTCCAGCCCTGGGAGTGGCCGGCAGCTGGCCAGGGGCATGCCTCTCACTTGGGGCTCACTCATGTCTCCCACCCCGGCCCACATGGCATTGCGGCCTGACCCAGGCTGTGTACTTGGGACCTGCTTTGTGCCAGGGTGGCATGGAGGGCAGAGCCCCGGAGGTTGGTTCTAGCCCCGTCCCTGGAGGGACTCGGGCTCTGTAACCTCATTTCTACACTAGGGTGATGGTGGGGTCATCCCAAAGTCCCGGAGTAACAGTCGATCTCAGGACACCCCGGGAAGGTTTTGGGTGCTCAGGAAGCAGAATGGTCAGGTCTCCACACCCCTGGCCCCAGGTCCTTCCTGGACCAAGGGAGACACAGACCTCCCGCCCCAGGACACAGCCATGCTCATCTCGGCCATGTCCATGGCACCCGAGGTCCATGGCCCGAGCGTCCAGGGAACCCCTGGCTCCCCACTGCCCCTGCTGCCCAAGACAGGGAATGACAACCTGCATCTGCAGAAGCTCATAAGGCAGGCAGTCTGGAAGATGATGATGCAGGGTGCACACCTCACCCCACCTGGGGCTGTCCACACCTCCCTATCCCCCATGAGTGAGGCCAGCCACGACCAGGAGGTCACAGCCCTGCACACTGCTGAGGGCCCGCACCCCGTGGAAACCCCAGGCCTTTCTCAAGCCCCACGCCTCACTGAGGCTCCCCACACAGTGGCTGCCCTATCCCCCATTCCCTGCACACCCCCATCATCCACCACATGGTGTCACCCCTGCAGAAGTCCACGTTCTTTCAGCCTCACCCAGCACAGGATTCTAGCTGCTCACTTCAAGGCCACGGGGCCCCAGGTTGTAGCCTTGACCCTAGTACCTGCCCAGCCCCTTAGTTGCTGAGACCAGCTCGGTCGGGGAGACCCTAACCCAGTGGCACTAGAGGAATTAGACACACACACAGAAATAAAGGAGTGTGAAGTGGGGAATCAGAGGTCTCACAGCCTTCAGAGCTGAGAGTCCTGAACAGAGATTCACCCACATATTTATTAACAGCAAACCAGTCATTAGCATTGTTTCTATAGCTATTAACTAAAAGTATCCCTTATGGGAAACAAAGGGATGGGCCAAATTAAATGAATAGGTTGGGCTAGTTAACTGCAGCAGGAACATGCCCTTAAGACAAAAAATAGCTCATGCTATTGTTTGTGGTTTAAGAACGCCTTTAAGCGGTTTTCTGCACTGGGCGGGCCAGGTGTTCCTTGCCCTCTTTCCCGTAAACCCACAACCTTCCAGCTTGGGCGTTAGGGCCATTATGGACATGTTACAGTGCTGTGGAGATTTTGTTTATGGCCATTTTTGGGGCCAGTTTATGGCCAGATTTTGGGGGACTTGCTCCCAACACTTAGTGGCTTCATCCCTCTCAGCCCACGTGGCTGGGGCACCCACATCACCCAGGTGCATATCCAGCTGGTACCATCCCCTCTCAATGGAACCCCAGAGCCCCCCAGGATATCCCGGAATGGGGACCCAACAGCCCCGGATGGGACCCCTGAGCCCCCACAGGATATCCCAGAATGGGGATCCAGAGCGGCTGGCTGCAGACATGTGAGGGTTGCCCCACTGTCATCGCTGGCCTCGGTGCCCAGAGAGGCTCATGCCAGGGTCATGGTGCCTATAGCCCTGACCTGCCACACGCTGGAGCCCTCACTGCACAGCCTGGCCCCCATGGGCCCTGGCAGAGAGCACCTGGAGGGAAACCTCAGTGCGTGGCCCCGCCTCTGAGGCCAAGTGAGTGTCCAGCCCCGCCTGGGCCTCACCCCTGAACTATCATCAGGCCCTCAACCATGCCCTGTCCCCACAGTTGCGTCCAAGCCTCAGCTGAATGGCTGGATGTGGCTCAAGCAGCAGCTGCTGGAGGAGGCCCAGGAGCCTCCATGCCCGGAATGGCAGCAGAGCCTGCAGCCAGAGGTGCCTACCCCCACAGAGCAGGAGATACCCACCCTGTCCACACCCTGGGCCCCGCCTCCCGGGCCTCCAGAATGTGGGATGTGGAGCTGTACTGCACGTCTGTGGCGGAGGCCCTTGGGTGCCTAGCGGGGCCCAGTCTTGGGGAGTGCACCACGGCCGGCCTCACCTGCCTGCCCTTCATGTACTGGCCTGGCTTCAACGTCCTGAAGTTGCAGGAGGCCATCCGACCCCTCCCACAGTCTACTCCATCCTGGAGCTGAACACCACACCCAGGAACTTCAACTGCATAACGACCAGGTGGAGGCTCCGGTGAAGTGGCCGGAACAGCCCCCAGGACCAAGAATCATGGGGTGGACAGAAGAAAGGGCTGAGGCTCTAGCTGTGGGCCCAGAGATGCTACATGAGGATGCACCAGGGCCCAAGGGGCATGGAGCGCAGGGCAGCCTAGGAAGGACAAAAGGGGTGCCAGGACGGTGTCAAGT
Source organism: Rhinopithecus roxellana (assembly GCF_007565055.1). NCBI lineage: Eukaryota > Metazoa > Chordata > Mammalia > Primates > Cercopithecidae > Rhinopithecus > Rhinopithecus roxellana. The sequence goes on from NC_044561.1 coordinate 58,218,771, forward strand.
GGATGTCAGGAGGTTTTTCAGGAGTGTGGTCAGGTGGATGGGGCAGAGTGGGTGAGCTGGAGCCCCCGGGCTGCACTGGTGTGAGCAAAACAGAGAAGGTGCCTGCGTTGGGATGTGTGATAGGGACCTTGGGTGTCAGGAGGGTGGTCAGGTGGACAGGGAAGAGCAGGCAAACTGGAGCCCCCTGGCTCCACTGGAGCCCCAGGGGTCCACTGGGATGTGGGATGGGGCCTTGGGATGAAAACTTGAGGTAAGATGGCAGAGGATTGCACCTACTGACCTAGCCCAGGCTCTCTAGGGGCCTGGGCCTCGCATCATTCCTCCCTTTTGCTGTCAAAGGATTGGGGGCAGATCTCTGCTCGTCGAGGCATGGCTGTTGTCAGGCTGACTTGGCCATCGGCGTCAGCAGCTGAGTCAACAGTTTTGCTGCCTGCGCTTCCTGATGGCAGAGTCAGACCCTGGGACTGGGGTGCATGGGGGAGCCCCCAGCCAGCATGGGACTTGGCACTGATACGAGTGCTCAGGGGCAGACAGGGAGGGGCTCATCAGGGGGTGGAGGAGGGCCCAGCGTGACCTCTCTCACTGCACACCTCTGCTCCCCCTACCTGGGCTGACAGCCCTCTGAGGGAGCAGAACTTGAGGGGTTGGCTGGTGGGAGAGACAGGGTCTCAGCATTGGCCATGCCCGGGCTTGAACAGCTGGATGAGGAGGGAGCCCTCAGTCCCAACCCTGCGAGAACAGGTTGGCCAAGCAGGGCCGAGAAGTGGCTGTGGCCCAGGTAGGGACAGTGGAGGGCCCAGTAGGCAATCAATCAGGCTCTGGTGGGGGACACCAACCACAGGAGTAGAACACAGAAGTACCAGAAAAGGCCTCTCCTGCAGCTACTTGAGAGTCAGGATTTAGCAGGGAGAGATGGTAGGATGCCGGCTGCCACACCCTGGGGTGTGATGGGTGCTGGAAATGCAGCCCAGGGCCCAGGTCACTAATAAATGTGTGTCTAACCATGGCAGGAGTGGCATTGCTCTGTCTGCAGCATGGGATGGGGAGGGCATTAGGACCCCAAATGGTGGTCGCCTGGGACAAGGAGTAGGTCCTAAGTTCCTGCCCTTCTATGGACCCCCAGCACACACAAGGGCAGGGAACCCGAGCTCCAGGCCATCCCCTTCCTTCAATGCTAGCCCTTGGGTGACCAGGCTGCCCCTCACTTCCCTCGTGAGCCATGCTGGGGCTTTTGGGGAGTCCCAGATGGGAGCCTTGAGCTTTCCTGCTGGAGCAGTGGCTGAGCTAGGCTGACTCTGGTGAAAAGAGCCGACTTTGAATCTGGTGACAGGGGAGGGAGGCAGTGTCTGCGCAGGGCTGGGAGACTGAGCTGGTCTGGGTTCTGGCCAACTTGGGGCCCACCCCTGCAGCCTGCAACAGGGCTCCAGGCCCCCTCCAGCCCGCCAAGTTCTCAGCACGCTGCACATGTGTGCACCTTGTCCCGCTCTGTGGGTTGCTGGGGACTCACCAAGATGGGAGGCCTAGGGCGCCAGGTCCCCTTCCACAAGCACTTTCTCATTCTTTCCATGCCTGGTGGCCACAAAGGTATACCTCTTCCCCAGATGGGGTGCTCTGTTGGGGAAGGAGACCAAGAGTAAAGGTGAGAGCAGCAGAAAGGAGATGCTGCTGCCTCCACCTCTGGGAAGCCCTCCCAGATGCACAGAGGACAGCCCCTCTTTGCCCTCCTCTGCTGCACCCACCCTGCTTGCACCAAACACATTTAGGCTATTCCTTAATTGTTGATGAGGTCTTGGAGCCTCCCTTCTGCTCCCAGAGGCTTTTCTTGCTCATGTCTCCAGCCACAATATCCCGGCAGCAGCAGTAGGATATGTCACAAATGCAGACCCCTGCATCTTGGGGAGTAGAAGCCCTGGGCCCTTCTCTCTTTCCTTGCCTTACCTGGCCAGGGGGCCGGGACCTGTCTACTTAACCATTTTTTTTGTACAATCCCAGTGGAAGAGGCAAGGAAAGGGATAAAGATGCCATCTACCTCCACTCAGCCAACACAGCCTTCAACACCAGCAAAGGTGAACTCAACCCTACTGCAATACCTCAGTGTTCTGTCTACACACATTCATCCCGGACAGTCCCACACTTGTCTTAATAAGGAAACCTGGCCCGCTGCTAAACTCCCAGGTACTAGCTCTGCAGCCCAGCCTTTGCCCCTGGAAGGGACCTTACCTTGCAGGACAAGAGTCTTGGCCCCAGACTGAGCCTGCACCTTATCCATCTCCCACCGACTCTTGGTACTGGCCACGGCCATGCTGTGCAGCTCTATGGAGGCCTGGCAGGCTAGCTTGGGGGTCCAGCCAGATGCAGAGGAGGCAAAGCATCACGATTATCTTAGTGGACGGCCACCGTGGACACATCGGAGGGACACACGGGGCAACCCTCTGCTTTGTCTTTGTATCTTCCCTGGGAGCGTTTCCCAGTGCAGCCCTGGAGTGGGGACCACTGAAAAGATGTGCCTGCCTTCATTCAATGCAATTGTCAGACACCTCCCTGTCCTGAAGAGCACCCAGGGAGATGACGGTGCACGGGACAGATGTGGGTCTGCCTCTATGCTGCTCATGGGGTAGGGTTGGGGGACCAGGAGTTGGATGGGGGGGGCATTGAATGGATGGAGGGACGGTGGTTAAATTGTGAAGTATTGGTTGGATGGAGGAGGACTGATCAGATGGAGGAGTACTGGTTGTATAGAAAGGTGTTAGTAGATGAAAATAACATTGATTGGATGGAGGGATACTGATTATATGAAGAAGTATTTGTCAGATGGAGGAGCATTGATTGAATGAAATAGTATTGGTTGAATAGAGCCATATTGGTTCAATGAAGGGGCATTGATTGCATGCAATGACATTGATTAGATGAAGGAGTATTGGTTGGATGGAGGGGCACTGGTAGGATGTAAAGGTATTGACTAAATGGATGAGTGAATGAATGAAGGAATATTGATTGGATGGGAAAGTACTGGTTGGCTGGAGTAATACTGATAGGATACAGGAGCATTGATAGGATAGAGGATTACTGATTGGCCGGAGAGGTATTAATTGGGTGCAGGAATATTGGCTTGATAGAAGGATGTAGGCCACAGTCACCTGTGGCCACAATGGGGCCGACCCCACACGCCCTGCAAGGTCCAGGCCATCTGGGATCCCAGCCCTGCTCAGGACCCCCTTGCCCTGAGTGGGACCAGTGCCCATAGCTGTGCTGACAGTTCTCCCTGGTTGGGGTCTTTCCTGGCCCCTCTGAGGCCCTAAACCAGCCTGGAGCTCTAGGGACTGGTGTTGCTGAGTGACGCTTCCTTATCCTCGTACAACCAGGCTCCCACTCCCCAGGACCCACTGGTCCTGGCCTGGTGCATGTCCACCTCCCCCCAGCCACCGCCGCCCCACCAACCCCGGCCTCTGTCTCCCATACGCACTTGGGAGTCAGCGGCCCTACATTTCTGAGACGGAGCAGTTCCCTTCTCCATGGCCTCAGGATTAGGCACACATGGCTGCTTCCAGCAGCAGGGGGGCACTTTGAGTCCTCCTTGGAGCCCAGCTCTGAGACTGCCATCCTACTCCCTGCACCTGCCTGGCAGCACGGACCTGCTCCTGAACGGCCCCTCTGTGTGGCTGCTGCTGGCTCAGACCCCTGCCCATCTTGGGTGGGTGGGTCTGGGTCTTGGCTGGCACGCACACCCAGGGGCCTGAAATCATGGAAAATTCGAGAATTTCCCACCTTCTCCTCCAGATTCAGTCCTGCTCAAATGCAGAGCCACTCTAAGCTACCAGCTGGCTGGCCTCCCCTACCCCACAGCCAGCAGCCCCTTGGCCTTGCTCCTCAGTCACCTGGCCCCTACCCCTGCCTAGCCCTCCAAATGACCCAGCCTCCAGTCCCCAACAACACCCACGAGCCTCTTCAGGGAGCAGAGCAGGAGTGGTGGCCCTGGCAGCCCCGCCCCCTGGGGACCCGACAAGACCAACCAGGGGGGCGAGCAACGGCCAGGCTGAGACCCAGCCAGAAAGCTGGGGGTTGAACCCAGTCTCAATGCCTGGGGGACCCTCAGTCTGTAGAGCTCTGCCTGGCGGGGAATGGGCAGTTCCCCAAGGGCCTTAGGCCCTGACACAGGACCCAAGCAGACTGCACAGGCTCTGAGGCCGCTGGACCTTCCTTCCCGATGGGCTTGGGTCCCAGATTCCTTGGCACTCAACCAGCCTGATTGTCCTCATTTTACAAATGGGGAAACTGAGGCTTGGAAATGGGAAGGGGTCAGCCAAGCAATCCAATGGCCCCAGGGCGGCGTTGCCTCCCTTTCTACCCACAGGCCCGGCCTGCATGCCTGTGAAAAGGAGGACGGTGATGAAGCTCACCTGGAGGAGTTGAGTCTGAGCAAGGAGGGGCCAGAACCAGAGGACACTGTCCAGGACAACCCAGGGGCCACAGGGGCTGAGGAGGAACAGGAGGAGGTGAGGGCTCCACCTCAGAGGGTCTGCGTGTACTCCCACCCCGGGGATGAGCCTGCCTTTGCTGTCTGCACCACTCTGTGGGCCCTGTGGGACTAGCCCAGAGTGGGTCAGCACCTCACACCCCTAGATCCTGCAGTCCCTTCTGGGCCCACATTCTCAGAGAGGGTGAGGCTCGGTTACCCTCTTGCTAGATCGGGAGACATTTCCCCAGACTCCTCAGTCCCTCGCCACCAGCTCCAAAACTGGAGCACGTCAGGGCCATAGAGAACCTGAGGCCCAGGGAGAGGACAGCATTTGTTCCCACAGGTGCTAGATGGGGCAGGAGGGGTACAAGCAGGGGGTCATCTGGGATGTCTGCTTTTTTGTTTTGTTTTGTTTTGCCGAGGACCAGAAACAGCAGCAGCCCAGGACACCCAGCCCCTTGGTCTTGGAGGGGACCATTAAACAGAGCTCACCTCCCCTGAGCCCCACCACCAAAGTAGATCAAGCTGCCAAAACCACCGTCTTCTCCCCTCTCCCAGACTCATACCCAAAAGGCCAATCCCACATGCCAGTCACAAAAAGACCAGGCTCAGGTCCGGCTTTTGTCTGCTATTCCCCTGTTGCCTGGTGCTCAGAAAACCCCCATGATATAAGGGTTGGAGTTTGGATTGGTGGATGGAGTAGTTGGGGGAGATGGAGGGTGGACTCTGTCTCAGCTGCTGCAGGCCCGTGTCTCTCTCCACCCTCTGCAGCTCTTTGACACGACTGAGTCCCTAAACCACTCCATAGAGAAGAGGTCTGTCTGTCTGCCTGATTTCTGGGCTCAGATCTTGAAGTGAGAGGTATGCCCCTGGCCAGCTGCCGGCGGCTCCCAGGGCTGGAAGAGTGGCTGGCTGCAGACAAGTGAGGGGTGCCCCGCCGTTGCCTGCCCGACCACAGTTGCGTCTACTGTGAGCCAGGGGTGAAGGGTGGTGGCCAAGAGGCTCGAGAAAGCTGAGGCTGCATCATCACAGGCAGATTGGCCGGAAGGTGGGAGCAGTTTTCACTGAGCTATGCTACACGGGATATTCCTGCAGACCTCCTGGCTGGGGTGGTTCGGCCAAGCTGCCCACCCTGGTTTGTGGGCACCACATGTTTGCAAGGACATTGACAAATGGCATGTCTGAGCCAGAGGCTGTCTGGTTTGGGGAAGAAGGGACGACTAGGGGCTGTTGCTAGTGGGGGCTGGCTCTGCCAAGGCAAGAACAGAGCTGCTGGAGGGGTGGGGATGGAAGGAGCCTGCCCAGGACTCGCTCTCAACTGCTGGCCTCCTCTGGACATCGGGACTGCAGGAACCATGAGAACCCCAGTTCTAGCTCCCAGGGTGGGCAGGCTGCCTTCCCTCCACCTGGAGTCAGGTCTCCAGCCAGAGTTCCAGACCCAGAGAACAAGTGCTCACACTAGTAAGCAGGCCTCTGAGGCAGGGTGTCTTGTCCCGTGGTGAAGAGAGGGTGTGGGCAGGGCAGGGAGGCCAGCAGAGAAAGGCATAGGGAGCAGACTCTGTGGGCTTGTAGGAGGCAGGTCTGCGGCCCCTCCCTGAACCACAGCCTAATGCCCCCTGCACCCCATGCCTATGTTCCAGCTTCCTGGGTCTGCAAGTCCTGCTGTGTGGCAACCTCCACATATCCAGAAGAGATTCCAGTCAGACACCCGCCCCACTGTCCTGGCTAAGGAGCTGCTTCCTGTTGCCAGCATGGCCTACTCTTGCCTCTTTGACGCCCCTAGCTGCCACACTGTTTTGGCTCCTGGATCCTTTCGCCTCCCTGCCCTTCCAATCTCTGACTCCCATAGCTCTGCTTCTCGTTACTTGAGGAGGGAAGAAACTCCTGATGATTGGCCAAACGGACTTACCCCTGGAGAGGCCAAGTGCCTTCTAGGAAGGTAGGAGGCTGAGGCACAGCCTGTCCAGAGAGACTGGGTCACTTCCCCGGATACAAAGGCAAACTGCAGGTCAAGGGCTGACAACGATGCAGGATGCTCGATGCTGTCTCCCCCGAGCTCTGCTTGCCACCCCTCACTCCCCCATTTTGTGTAATAAAGCTCCCTGTGTATTCCCGTTTGCTGACTGTCTTTTTTTTTTTTTTTTTTTTTTTTTTTTTTTTGAGACGGAGTCTCGCTCTGTCGCCCAGGCTGGAGTGCAGTGGCCGGATCTCAGCTCACTGCAAGCTCCGCCTCCTGGGTTCACGCCATTCTCCTGCCTCAGCCTCCCAAGTAGCTGGGACTACAGGCGCCCGCCACCACGCCCGGCTAGTTTTTTGTATTTTTTTAGTAGAGACGGGGTTTCACTGTGTTAGCCAGGATGGTCTCGATCTCCTGACCTCGTGATCCGCCCGTCTCGGCCTCCCAAAGTGCTGGGATTACAGGCTTGAGCCACCGCGCCCGGCCTGCTGACTGTCTTATACTCACTAAGGGGGCAGGGCTGACCAGGATGGAAAGGCTGGGCCAGTGACCAGCCCATTCCCACACCGAAGAGCATTCTGTGGCCTCTGGATTCAGGCTGTCTGACCTGTCTCATGGCCTTTGCAGTGTAAGACTCCAGGACATAAGCTCTGTGGTGGCCTAAGTCAGGGCGCACACAATGGGTGGGATCCACGTTTCCTTTTCCAGAATGTCTGCGATATCCTACCCTCACCATGACTAGCCCAATATAAACTTCTGTGCCCTGACTGTGCACCCAGTGAGGGCAAGATCCACCTTGGGGTCTCCCCCAACACCACCTAGGAGGTGCTCAGTGAAGGTTTGGTAAACAGACTGAGTGGATTGGTGGGTGGGTGGACTGATAAATGGATGAGTACGTGGGTGGATGAATGGATAGATGAATGGATGACTGGATGGATGAGTGGAAGGACAGGTGGGTGAATGGATGGGTACGTGGGTGAATGGATGAACTGGGTGGGTAGTGGAGGGATGGGGGAGTGGATGAATAGGGGATGGATGAATGGATAGAGGGATGTATGGATGAATGGGTAAGCAGGTGGGTGGATGGATTGATGGATGGATGAGTGGGTGAATGAATGGGTGGATGGGAGGATGACTGGATGGATGGCTGGGTTAGTGAATGGATAGGTGGATGGAGAATGGAGGGATATATGAGTGGATGGTTGGACGGATGAAGGGATGGCTGGATGAATGGACAGAGGGAAGGAGGAATAGAGAGAGGGATGAGTGAGTGGATGGGTAGGAGGGTGGGTCAATGGATTGATAGAAGGAGGAGGGATAAACGAAGGGATGGGTAGGTGGTTGGATGGATGGATAGGTGGATGAATGAATGGATGAATGAAAGGATGGATGCATGCATGGGTAGATGGATGACTGGATGAAGGGATGGATTAGTGGATGGACAGGTAGGTGGATGGATCAATAGGTGGATGGATGAATGGAGGCATGGATGTGTGGATAGGTAGTGAATGGATAGATGAAAGGATGGATGGATAGATAGGTGAGTGAGTGAATGGATAGGTGCACAGATGAATGGAGGAATGGATGAGTGGATGGGTAAATGGGTGGGTGGGGTGCAGAGAGAATAGCACCAGGGCAGGGGATAGTTGGGGTCAGCAGTGCTGAGGAGACAGCCACTGCCCCCTGCCCCTGACCAGCCCTGGCCCCTCATTAGATCCTCCACATCCCTCGGCTCATCCCCAGGGCCTGTTCCTCTGAGCTCTGCCCAGCCACAGCTCTGCTGTGTTTCTGATGCAGCCTCCCTCCCCTCTGTGTTCACAGCAACCCCATGGCCCTGCTCCTGGAAATCTGGATGGAGGCCAGGCCATGCCCAACGCAGACGTTAGGAGGCTCAAAGGGGCTGCAGCCTACAAGGCCCCTGGCCAGGGATGGCAGACGAAGCCCCTACCCTCTGTCCTGCCTGCCCGAGCAGCCACCTGACACCCTGTGACCCCTGCTACAGGCCCCTAGGCCAGCCCCACACAGAAGATGCCCATCATATCTGCAGAATGACTCAATGAATCTGTAAAATCAGGACTAGGCATGTGGGGAGGCAGGTACCTGGGGCTGCAGCAGCTCAGTCCCCAAGTGCTGTGTTAGCCGCTCCTGTCCTGGGCCTGGCAGAGTCTGAGCCCACAGCTGGGCTGAGCAGCCTCAGGCTGGATCCAGCTTGGGTGCTCAGGTCAGCTCAGGGCACTAGTAGAGGCTCAGGACCCTCTTGGTCTCCACCACCCCCAACCATGTGCAGTGGGTGCTGGGACCTAGATTGAGGGGCCCTGGCCACCACCTGGGGGTCACCCAGGCAGGGAGCTGGAGCCAAGACACTCAGGAGGTTGTCCTCCCTCCCATAGCCTGCTCCCCATTCCCTGGGCTCAGCTCAGCATTCTCAATATACAGAACCCCCTTACCCCACCAACTGCCCTGGAGCCAAGGCCCCACGGTCCATCCTCAGACTCCTCCTGGGTGGAAGTGCGTCCCCAACCCAGGCTGGGCCTCCCTTGTGCCAACCCCTACCCAGGTCTACAGTCCCCCACAGGCCCCTGCCCTGCCTCCTCTCCTCAGACCACCCTGGTCAGGCCAGATGGTAGCAGGGCGCAGGGTATCTGGTGCAGGCCCTTGAGGCCGTGGTGCCTGCTCTGTGCAGTCCCTGCTACACCTCAGGCATAGCGCACTGAGCAGGAAGTCACTGATACCCAAAATAAAACCTGCCCTGTCCCTCTGACCTCAGCTGGCTGGGTAGAGAGCACCTGCCTAAGCCCGAGGAGCCGGGCGGGCAGCACCCTCCCCTGCTGGCCACATGGGGCCAGTGCAGGGCCATGGCATGCCCACTTACAGGTGTGCCCCTCAGGACTGCTGGCCTGGGTGAGGACTTGGGTGGGCACAGACTTCCCAGGCCTGCAGACTCAGCCATGGGAGAGGACAGGATTGGCCCGCCAACCCCCAAGGGCCTGCTCAAGTGCCTCTGAGGGAATAGCGCTACAGATGTCCCCAGTAGGCAGAAAGCTGGTCACAGATATCCAGGGGCCAGGGCTGTACATGGCCCCTAATGCCTTGCCCATCAAGGACATGGATGGGAAGGGGAAGGCGTACAGCGTGGAGGATGCCACAGACCTAGAGCAGGAGGACAGGGACGTTCCCAGCAACTCCAGCTCCAAAATCCTTCCCAGTGCCCAGCACTCAGGGAAGGCAGGCAGGCAACGGGCCCTGTCCTTTGAGCTGGCAGCCTGGGACCAGCCCACCTTGTTGTGTGACCTCAGGCACACCCTGCTTTTCCCTGGGCTCTGAAGCCTCGCTCTTCCATGGAGGAGTTAAATGAGGTGCCAATGAAAGCTTTCTGGAAGGCCCCCGACCCAGCCCCAGGGCACTGCGAGCTCCTGCCGGGTTGTCCTGATGTCCCTGACTCTAAGCCTGGGGAGGACAGGGACCTCATCTGCGCCTCTCGGGACTCACCCCTGACCTGGGTGCTGGCCAAGAAGGAATCAACCGGTGAGTTCCACAGACACCACTGCCCACGCTCAGCCTGTGTGGTCTGAGTGGAGTGAGGGGATGAGTCAGGGTGCCAGACTGCTCTCCCCAACTTGGTGCCTCAGTTTCCTTGATCCAAGAGGCAGGGCCAGCCAAGCCAGTGGACTCACTGGCCAGCATAGGGGCCATCGGAGGCCAGGAAGAGTATCTGCTACTCAGACTGTGCCACCTGGAGTCCTGAGGAAAGGAAGTCGGGTGGTGCCACCTGGAGCCTGAGAAAAGAAACCCAGTCTCCACACGCCACACAGCCTATGGGAGGTGGTGGCACAGACAGAAACAGCCACTGTGAGTGCCCTGGGGGTGAGAGAGGGCCTGCAGGGAGAACCCAGACCCTCACCCAGCAAGCACAAAATGTAACCCCCTCTGATGGCACCAGCCCAGGGATGTACGGCAGGCTGAAACGCAGCCAGTCTGGCCGTGTCTCTCACCCGCTTATTGTGTGGACCCCAACGGCATCCTCCCAGGAAAGAAGAGCTGACCTCTAAGGGACTCTCAGATGGGATGGGGGCCTGGCCTCAGCTCCATGGGGGACCTCCCAGGCCTCAGGCTGCTTCCTCCCCTGGAGGAGACAGTGAAGGGCCTGAGGCACTGGGCCAGGTAGCAGGAGGGAACCCTGGCTGTGCAGACCCTTCTCCTGAACCAAATGTTTACTCCCGCAGAACATCTCCAGAGGGAAGGGGCGGGGGGGGGCTGGGAAGCTTGGCAGCCCGGCTCTGGTGACCCCGCACACCAGTTTGGCCAGTAGACAGCCCTCGGCTTTATGCCCCAGGGCCACCCAACACCTTCCTTTCCCCCTCCTCAGCTCAACCAGAATATACCCGCTGCTTGGAGCAAAAACAGAAGCTGACACCTCCTAGAGACAGAGGGAGGACCTTGCCTCCTTCTCCAAGCACGTCCTCTGCATCCTGGTCTCCTTCAGCCTCCTCCTCTGGCCAATCCTATACTTGGTAAAGGGCCTGCACTGGCACAGCCCCCCAGCCCGACTCCCCACACACCCCACTCACCCAGCCACTGGCCAATGGGCCGCCGGGAAGATCAAATGTCACTAAACATGAGGGTGTGAGCCGGGCGCCAGTGCCTGCAGCCGGTCCTGTCCACAGGGAGCTCCAGCTCTTCTTGCATTCAACCCGCAGGTGGGTGTGGGCAGGAGCAGCCACCCAGGGCTGTGCTGATGGGGCCTCCTGCGTGCGGGTGGATGACCCCTTATTTCGGGGACACTCTGGGGTCCTGGGGCGCCGAGGTCCCAGGTCCGTTTGGTACTGAACATCCCAACTTGAAGCATCATGGCTCAGAGCCTCCAGGCGTCTGCTCCAGGGTCTGGAGAGTCTGGGATGCAGACACAGTGTTGTGATGGTCTCAGCACCAGGAGGATGCAGAAGAACTTGGAGTGTGGGAGGCCAGGAGGGAGGAAGTCGGGGCTAAGGGAAGCCCAGTTCTAGGGAGTGGCCTGAAGGCAGGAGGAAGAGGCACGGGCTGTGAGAGGCGGGGAGGAGGCCGCACGGGGACACTGCCAGGGCTTCGGTTGCCAGTTTGCGGCTGTCATGCAGACATTTGCCCGGGCCCATCCTGGCCTTGCCCTGCTGGTCTTGCACTTGGGCCTCCAACATTGCCATTTTGTAGAGACGAAAACTAGGACAGGAAGGCAGGGGCTCATGTATGGCCAGGCCAGGAGTGCGATGGGGTGGAGGCGTCTGAAGCCCATGCAGCCTTGGGAGCTAGCGTCTGGAGGTGCAGGAGTGAGGGGCTGGACTTCATTGCATCCCCCTGGCTGGAGGCTAGAGGAGCTGGTGCTCGTAAGAGTCCCCACTCACCCTCCCTGCCCTGGACATGGTCCCCCTGACTTGTGCTGTCTGATCAGTGCTTGGCCACCCCTCCTGAAGCCCATGGGGGACATGGGGTAAGGCAAAGGTTGGCTGGGTGGAAAACCGTTCTAGAAGCGTGGCCAGGGCCACAGCAAGCGACGGGCAGCAGCTCCTGCCTCTCCACCCTGCCCTTGCCCCGTCACCTCCCAAAGAAGGAAGGGTGATGCGTGTGCCCAAGGAACCTGACCGCATCCCCTCTGAGGTAGGCACTTACTGAACACCTGCTTTACTCCTCAGCTACTGAAATGCCATCCCCTGCCCCTAGCACACCCCTGCCACCAGCCCCTCCCCACAACAGGGGCGATGACACAGGCCGCACTGAGGGGAACAGAGCAGCCTTGTGTTGCTTCCAGGCACTCAGCAGAAACGCAGGTGCCTCAGTTTCCCCACTTGGAGAGCGGGCCTTTTCTGCCTCATGTTGGGGGGCCTTGAAGTCACCCTGCCTGGGGGTGCCAGGGCACCCATGTGACTCTGGCCCGGGGGCACAGGAGGGAAATATGAGGAGCTGTGGAGGAGCTGGGTGCCCGAGGGTGAGGGGGCTGCTGTGGGCCAAGAAGGGCTGGGCTGTCACACCTGCCTCACCCATATCTTGGGTTTCTGGGCAGAAATGTCTTGTCTATTTCTGGACACCTCAGCTGCCACTGACTCCTTATAAACAACCCACCCGAAGTGAGGGCCACGCCGCCCCCATCTTGTGGCCGCGGAAAGGTGGCAGCCCGGCCAGAGTCAGGGGTGGGCATAGCAGGGCGGAGCCAGGCTCCGCTCCCTTTCTTCACTGACCCTCCTCTCTACAGAGGATGGCCCTAGAGGAGGCTGTGGGGTTTGGGGCCTGAACCAGCTGGGAGGACAGCACCAAGGGCGAAGAGAAGCCCAAGGGGCCAGTGGGCAGGCCGGAGCTGGGTCACGCCGGGGGCCTGGGTAATGCTGGCTGGTGGGGTGGAGGACTGAGGAGAGCCTGGCCCAGCTGCGGCAGTTATAAGAGGCTTCACCTGAGGGGTAGCAGAGTCTCAGGAAGAGATTCCGGGATGGGAAAAACCTGCCCCCCTTGCCTGGAAGACAGGTATCTGCTGGTTAATTTTGCATGGAGCTTAAGTTGCTCTGGGAAAATTAACATTCTTGACAGGGTTTGGAAAACGGTTCCCACCCCAGGGATGCAACGTAGATGTATTTTTAGCTGATGAACGTGTGTTTTCCTTATACAATACTCTCAGTAGGGGCCATAACTATTATCTTCCAGTGATGTGTACCATGTTGTAACGAGCTTTGTTTTCTAAAACCCCAGCCAGCATGCCGGTGTAGCTGCTTGGAGCCTCCCCAGGCCCCGCCGCCCCAATGTGCGTGCTGACCAGCTCACAGAGAGACAGTCCCACACATGCAGGCCTGGCACCACCGCCACACAGGGACAGGGCAGCCAGTCCCGGGCATGGATCTTAGACAGGGATGGATCCAGAGCATCCCCAGGGCTGGGGAAAGTGGCCACAGGGAGGGAAATGGGGAGAGCTGCTCAGTGGGCTCCTGTAGTCCAAGTATGCCTTGCACAGAACCCGGCTCGGGGGGCGCATAGGAAGCAGCCCAGAACCAACCCAATGTACTCCAGGGCTCAGCTTCAACGTCTTCAGGGGACGGGGTGATGAGGAGATGGAAGAGCTTCCCTGCTCTGTGATCTTGGAGAAGGGGTCCTTAGAGAGGTGTAGGGGGCACCCCAGGAAAACAGAGACAGAAGGGAACTTTGGGCTCTAATAGGGAAGAGGGGTTTTCATGGGGAATGGTTGGGTGAGCAGATTACCCATCTTGGGGAACCAGCCTCGGTCATCCAGGGGCTCCCAGGGAGACCCCGCCTACACCCACTGGGCAGAGAACACCCAGAGACAGGTTTCAGCTACATCAGCAGGACCTTTCCAGTGTCCAGAGCAGGCTGGACAGCACACGCCCTGCATTCTGGATGACCCTCCTCAGGGGATGCTGCAGAGAGGATGTCTGTTCCGGGTGGGGGTGGACACCATGACCTTCCAACATATTGTCCAGCTCCAAGATTTCAAGCTCCAGGCTGGAGCCAGGGCAGGAAGAGGGGACAGGGTCTGGGGCACCAAGGGCTAGGAGGGGCCAGGAGCCCTGGAGGAAGGGAGAGTCCGAGGAGGTGGACTTGCCCAAGGCCAGAGCTGCCCCCAAAACACTGCCCACGGTCCCGCAACAGCATTACTCCAAGTGTCCATCTCCCACCCTGCACCCAGGCAGCTCCTAACTCTCTTCCCATCCTGTCTCTCTGTGTCTCAATCTCTCTTTGCAGAAACCACCCACCTTCACCATATCTGACAAGGAAGTATGAGAACAAGCTGGTGGCTCCCCCCTGCCCAGCTTGGGACCCTGGCCCCTTGGCTTGTGTGGAGCTGGATCACACACTAACTTGCACAAGTCCAAGCAAAGCCCAGCCTCACCACCTCTCTCTCTCTCTCTCCCCCTGCCGCACAGTGAACAGGTGGAGGGTAAAGGGTAACAGCCATTCTCTTTTAACTACCTGCTCTAGATGGAAGGGTCACACGTGGGCAGGGGGCTGGACTATGCATGCCATGTGTTCCCTTGGCAGCACTACATCAGTTGTATCCTATGGATGACTTCAGAGTGACCCCCTGAAAACAGCTGTCTGACTGGGGGCCTCGTCTTTTCCCTGATGTGTGGCCACACAGTCCTGAGGGGCTTGTAGGGATGGGTCAGGCTCCAGTTCTTGTCTCTCTGCCTCTCTCATGCTCACTGTGGGACCTGGGCATCCAGGACCCCCAAGCCCCATGAAAGCCACTGTCATCACCAGAGCCTCTGGGCCCAAATACCCCCAATTCCCCCTGCTGGCCAGGGGGAATCGCTGGCTTGGCCAGGGCCAGGACACTGTGGCTTTTCATCTTCCTCCTCCCTTCATGGGTGGCCCCTTCTAACATGGTTCCCCTCTTTTGTTCTGCCCCAGTGCAGGGCAGTATGAAGAAAAAGGTAACTCTGGCAACCTTCGGAAGCCCCCCAGCCCCCCTCTCCCGTGTGTCGCTCATAGAGTCCCCACCCCAGGCTGCTCCAGGCCGCCTTGAGCTTGTCAATCAACCATCCATCTTCCTCATAATTAGTTATTAACGATCACCATTCATCATTATTAACGATGAATCTGAGGCCATCACTTAAATAATGATGAATGAGCCATTAAATCATCACTAACCCCTGTCTCTTTAATCGAGTAATATACACTCATGATCCTTCATTCATCCTTCATCCTTCGTGTGCCATGGTGTGTGGGGTTCGCTGAGGCTGGTCATGAAGGCCTCATTCTCATTAACACCGAGTGCCCCACTGTGCCCAGTGCTGTTGTCTCTCTGCATCTCTATCTCTGCTCTCCCAGCATCTCAGCGTCTCTCCATCTCTCTATAGTTCCTTTCTGTGTCTCTCTTGGCACCCTCATCTCTCTGTGTGCCTGTTTATCTCTCAGCTTCTGTCTCAGTATCTCTCAATCTCTTGGTCTCTGTCTCCCACTGCTTCTCTCTCTCAGTCTCTGTCTCTCTTGGCCTCTCTGTCCCCATTTCTCCACCTCCATCTCCATCTCTCCCTCTCTCTATCTCCATCTCTCCATACCACTCCCCGCTACCTTGTGCTGTAACCCTGGGTGAAGCGTGGAGCCCCCTCCCTGTGCTGGCCAGGTGTGGTCTGTGGGTGTCTCCATCCTGCCCGAGCAGGTGTGGGTGCATCTGGGAACCATGTGGGGCGGTGGGTCTCAGGCCGACCGCTCTACCCCAGAATCCCTGGCACCCCCTCAACTGGGGAGCGCGTTCACACAAACTTAATAGGCAGCGCTGTCCTGTGAGGAGTCCTGAGTGCTATGTTTTGAAAATATTTTGAAAACACTTAGCTACCCTAAAAACGTGAGCAAAACATTTCTTTTTCTGCCAAAAAGGTGGAAAGACTCACTTCTGTGCGGGAAATATGGCCTCGGGGAGCCACCTTTTCTCTTGGGGCAGCCACGTGGCAGGCTGGAAGGCCACAGAAGGGTCTTCATGCGACATGTCCCCAAAGACCCCTCAGTGCCAGCCTTGTTTCCGGGTGCACTCAGAGCCAGGGCTTCCCACAGGCCCTGTGGGTTTTGTCTCCATCCTCACTTGTGTCACCTGCAGAGCAGGACTTAGCAAGGGCCTCTGTGCACAAATGCCTCCAGGCATGGGAACAGCAGGCCCCCAGGAGGGAGAAGGAACCTTAGAATCCCATGCAAGAGCAGGCCCAGCCCAGCTGACGGTGACCAGCTCTGCTGGTGGGAGTCCCTGCTCGCCCAGGCTGGCCAGAGGTGCAGGACTGACTCTCATCTTTCACCCCAGCCAAGCGAGTTCCAGGTCCTCTACTCCTGGCCGGCCATCCTCCTGTCCTTGCGGCCCGAGTACGCTCTAATCACTGTCTGTTCCTTCTCTCCCCCAACCCCACCTTCTCCTGCTCCTAGCTTCTCCAGTCTCAGAGGAAGCCCAGGAGGAAGGTTAAGTGTGGTCTGAGGCCCCGGCCCCCATGCCCACTCCCCAGCCTTCTTGCTCCACATAACATTGACCTCTACCCCACCTCTAAGGATTGCCATGTGCCCCTGTCTAACCCTCTCCTCTCTCCCCCTGCCACCAGCAATCCCCGGCTCTCCTCCGCTGCAGAAATCCATGAGGAAGGCACCAAGACACAGGACTTCTTGTCCCATGTGGGGCCCAGGGCCTGGCTGGACCCACGTGGGGGTGGGGGAGAGGGTAGAAGTCACGAGGTACCAGCCAGCCAAACGGCCCCCACAAGTGGCCCTAATGTAACCCACTAACCACAGCCAATCCTTGACCAGAGAGAGCATGGGGTCTCAAGGGTGGGACCCCTTCCCTGCAGTCTCCCAGGCAGCAGCAGGGCCAGGGGCTCCTCCGGCAGGTGCAGGCTGGGCTCCTTGTCAGCAGGGCATCCCCAGGCATGGGGCAGAGGGGATGCTGCAGGGCCAGAAGTAGGCCCACCCTAGCCCTCCACTCCAGGGCGGGCAGCCGAGAGCCCATGGTGGCATCAACCCCTGGGCCTGGCCAAGACCCCCGGCCACATCTTGGGCCAGCACAGGGTGAGGGGAGAGAAGGCGGCTGGGGGCAGAGACCTGCAGCCTGGCAGGGTCAGCTCCCTCGTGTGCGTGCCCTCGCCAGCACCCCCAGGCCCCCTCATAGCGTTCTGCTGTGAGATCCCTGGGGTGCACGCAACCTGGGGGCAGATGGGAGGGCTGGGGTCCCATGCGCAGAGCAGCAGGCAAAGCCATCATTGGCGCCCGGGGCTGCCAGTACCCTCGGAGGATGGAAAGAATCCCATCAGGGAAAGAACGAGTGTGTCCTCAGCTGTTGGGATGGCAGGAAGTGGGGGTCCTGGGGACGTCTCCCATGGCCCGTCTGTGGTCTGCCTCCCAGGGCTACCAGCCCTGCCCTTGTGGGCCCCTGGTGCCGCCCGGTCAGGCTACAACCTCGCGCATGGGCCTTGGTGCCCTGGCCAAAGGCACGGACACCCTTCCGGAGGTGCCCGAAAACAGAGAGGGGATGGGGGCGAGCAAAGGAAGGCCCAGCCCCAGGGCCGAGCCTGCTCGCCATCCTTTTTTTCCCTTTGGCACTCACCACCCTCTTTTAACCCCTCCATCTACCCCAAAACTATTTTCTCCCCACCTACCACTCCAGTTGTGCTGTCTCCGTGGCCGCCACCAACCGCAGCCAGGCGAGGTGCAAAGTCACAGGCCCCAGCCTCCAACGTGGGGCACGCAGCTCTCCCACCTCCTTCTCCTCCGCCTCTAGCCAGGCAGGAGCAGCTCCCGCAGCCGGAGGCCCTCCTAAGGCCCGAGGTGCTGCAGTCTCGGCGGCCACCACCAACCGGAGGGAGGCGAACCACAATGTCGTGGGCTCCAGCCTCCAGCCACCAGCCTACGGCGTGTAGCAAGCGGCTTCCTAAAGCACCACACAACAGCTCAGCAGGCAGACACTGAAGTGCCTGGAGTGGTGCTCCCCGCCTCATCATGCTTTATATACTGAGGTTAGGCAAGTGGTTCCTAGAGTACATGTTTTGATTGGATGAGAAAAAAAACCTTTAGGCCTACTCTGATTGGACTTTGTTATCATGTTGTGATTGGATGAGAGCAAGTATCAGGACAACCAATCAGAGCATGAAAATAAAGTCCAATCAGAGTACGCCTAGAGGTTCATCTTATCCAATCAGAACATGTAGTCCAGGAACCCCCCCCCCCCATTGCCTAACCTCAGTATATAAAGCATGCTGAGGGGGGCGCGCTGGAGATTTTTCAGTACCTGCAGGTGGAGTTTTTGCGTGCTTGCTTAGGAAGCCGTCTGCTGCTCGCTGGAACCTGGAGGTTGGAGGCTGGAGCCGGCGACACTGTGACTCGCCTCTCGCCTCGCCTCGCCTCCGCGTCCGCCCCCGCCCCCGCCCCCGCCCCCGCCTCGCCTCGCCGCAGTTGGTGGTGGCGACCGAGACTGCAGCACCGTGGGAATTGTAGGAGGGCCTCCGATATCGGGAGCTGTTCATGTCCGACTCCAGGACCAGGAGATGGGAGACCTACTTGCCACACGTTGGAGGCTGGGGCCTGTGACATCGCACCTCGCCTCGCTGCGGCTGGTAGCGGCTATGGAGACAGCGGAGCTGGAGGGGTAGGAGGGGAGAAAATAGTTTTGGGGTAGATGGAGGGGTAATAAAAGGGTGGTGAGTGCCAAAGGGAAAAAAGGTTGGCGAGCAGACAGGGGGTGGGGAAAAGATGGTGGGAGAAGTTGTTTTTTGGTAGCTGAAGGGGAAAAAGAGGGTGGTGAGCAGCAGCAGTGGGGAGAAGGCTTTGGGAAAAGATGGGGGAAAATGTTTTTGGGTAGATGGAGGAGCAAAAGAGGATGATGAGAGCGTGAGGGGGGAAAGAGGGTGGGGAAAAGGGTTTTGAGCTGGAGAGTAGAGAGGGCTTTGCGAAAAGATGGTGGGGGAAAAATGGTGGGGAAAAGGTTTGGGGATAGATGAAGCAAAAAGGGTGGCGAGAGGGACAGGGGCGAAGGCAGTTGGGAAAGGAAGGTGGGGAAATAATGATGGGGTACAAAGATTTGGGGTAGACGTTTTTCTGATTTTTAAATTAGATTGTGTTTTTGCTTTTGAGTAGTTTTGCGTTCTATGTTTTGTGTATTAACCGCTTGCCTGATGCGTAGTTTGCAAATACTTTCTTCCATTATCTGGATTGTTTCTTCATTCTACTGATTGCTTCCTCTGCATTGCAGAAACTTTTAAGTTTAATGTAATTTCATTTGTCTGTTTTTGCTTTTGTTGTTTGTACTTTTGAAGTCTGTTTGAAAATTTCTTCTCCTAACCAATTTTATTAAGCATTTGTCGTATATTTTCTTCTCTAGTAGTTTCATAGTTTCAGGTCCTACATTTAAATCTTTATTTTGAGTTGAATTTTGTATATGATGAGACAACGGTCTAGATTTATTCTTCTACATGTGGGTGTTGGGTTTTCCTAGCACAGTTTGTTGAAGAGATGGTCCTTCAGGAAGGTGTGTTCTTGGTGCCTTTGTTAAAAATGAGTTGACTGTAAATGCGTGATTTTATTTCCGTGTTATCTATTCTGTTTCACTTGTTTATGTCTGTCATTTGTCTGTCTCTCCCCTGCCCCCCTTTTTCTTTACAGCACCCTGCTGTTTTGATATTATACTACAGATGTGCAGTTACTATGGATTTATAGTATATTTTGTAGTATATTTTGAAATCAGTAGTGTGAGGCCTCTGGCTTTTTTTTAATTCAAGATTCTTTTGTGTATCTGAGGTATTTTGCATTTCCATGTGAATTTTAGAATTTTTTTTTCTATTTCCAAGAAGAACGTCTTTGTAGTTTAACATGAATTGCATTGATTCCATAGATCCCATTGAGTGATAGAAATATTTTAACAATATTCTTCTGGTGCATGGACATGGGATATCTTTCCATTTACTTGTGTCTGCTTTAATATCTTTGATCTGTGTTTTCTAGTTTTCATTGTAGGACCTTGCACCTTTTTGGTTAAGTTTATCCCTAGGTATCATTTTTTTAGAGGGGTGGGTAGCTACTGTAATGAAACAGCTTTCTTGATTTCTTTATTATGTGTTTCACTGTTGGTGCACGTGTGTGCTACTCATTTTTGTATATTGATACTGTATCTTGCAACTTTACTAAATTTATTATTTCTAGTAGGTTTTTTTGTGGAATGTTTAGGGTTCTCTATGTATAAATTATCGTGTCACCTGCAAATAGAGACAATTTGACTTTTTCTTTCCAATTTCGATGACTTTTATTGCATTCTCCTGTCTAATTGCTCTAGCTAGGACTTCCAGTACCATGATGAATAAAAGTGGTAAAAGTAGCCACACTTGTTCAAGATGTTGGAGGAAGAGTTTAAACTTTTCCCCATTGATTACGATGTTAGCTGTGGGTTTGCCATATATGGCCTTTATTGTGCTGAGATGTGTTTGTGTCTGTGTTGTGTCCTGGTCTGGTTTTTGTAGCAGGGTAATGCTGACCTCGTAGAACAAGTTTGGAAGTATTCCTTCCTCTTCATTTTTCGGGGAATATTTTGAGTAAAATTGGTATTACCTCTTTTAAAAATGTTTAGTAGAACTCAGCGGTAAAACCATTGTTCTTCTGTTTGTTTTTGATGGGAGACTTTTATTATTGCTTTAAATGAATTACTCATTATTAGTCTGTTCAGGCTTATTATTATTATAGCTTGCGAAATTGCTGTTTCCAGAAGTTTATTCATTTTTGCCAGATTTTTCAATTTGTGTGTATATAGGTGTTTTTGGTAATTTGTTACGATCCTTTTTATTTCTGTTATCAATTGTAACGTTTTCTTTTTCACCTATGATTTTATTGCAGTTTTCTTTCTCTTTTTCCTAGTCTTGTTATAGCTTGTCAATTTTGATTTAAAAAAAAAAAAAACAGCTCTTTGTTCCTTTGACTTTAATTTTTTTAGTTTCTGTTTTTAAAATTCTCTAATATTTATGATTTATTTTTTTCTACTAATTTTAGCGTTTGATTTTTCTTGTTTTTGTCATTACTTGATGTGTACTCTCAGGTTGGCTTTTGAGATCTTTCTGCTTTTCTGATGTAGGCATTTACAGCTATGCACTTTTCCTCCTACAGCTGCTTTTGCCGCATCCGTCAGGTTTTGTTGCGTTGTGTTTCCATTCTTATTTGTTGCTGTGGATTTTTAATTTCCCTTATTAGTTTCAATGAATTTTTAATTTTTTCATTTGTTGGTTGTACGTGAGCATGTTTTTAAATTTTCTTTCTTTTTTTTTTTTTTTTTGAGACGGAGTCTTGCTCTGTCGCCCAGGCTGGAGTGCAGTGGCCGGATCTCAGCTCACTGCAAGCTCCGCCTCCCGGGTTCACGCCATTCTCCTGCCTCAGCCTCCCGAGTAGCTGGGACTACAGGCACCCGCCAGGTCGCCCGGCTAGTTTTTTGTATTTTTAGTAGAGACGGGGTTTCACCATGTTAGCCAGGATGGTCTTGATCTCCTGACCTTGTGATCCGCCCGTCTCGGCCTCCCAAAGTGCTGGGATTACAGGCTTGAGCCACCGCGCCCGGCCTTAAATTTTCATTTGTACAGCTTTTAAAGTTCCTGTTAATGATTTTTTTTTTTTTTTTTTTTTTTGAGACGGAGCCTCGCTCTGTCGCCCAGGCTGGAGTGCAGTGGCCGGATCTTGGCTCACTGCAAGCTCTGCCTCCCGGGTTTACACCATTCTCCTGCTTCAGCCTCCCAAGTAGCTGGGACTACAGGCTTTTGTATTTTTTAGTAGAGACGCGGTTTCACCGTGTTAGCCAGGATGGTCTCGATCTCCTGACATCGTGATCCGCCCGTCTCGGCCTCCCAAAGTGCTGGGATTACAGGCGTGAGCCACCGCGCCCAGCCTAGTTCCTGTTAATGATTTCTAGCAGTATTCCACTGTAATCAGAAAAAAATACTTGATATGACTTCAGTTTTTTAAAATGTGTTGTTACTTGTTCTTTGGCTTAACACATAGTCTATCCTGGAGAATAATGCATGTGCTACTGAGTGGAATGTGCATTGTGAAGTCGTGGAGTCGTGCAAAGCTGTGTAAATTTCTGTTAGATCCGTTCGGTATAGAGTACAGCTTAACCCATGATTTTTTGTTGTCTGGATGATCTGTGCATTGACGATAGTGGAGTGTTGATTATAGCGGGGTGTTGAGGTACTTTATTATTATTATTAATATATCTATTTTTTGAGACAGAGTTTTTCTCTTGTTGCCCAGGCTGGAGTGCAATGTTGCAGTCTGATCTCATTGCAACCTCCGCCTCCCGGTTTCAAGTGATTCTCCAGCCTCAGCTTCCTGAGTAGCTGGGATTACAGGCATGTGCCACCACGCCCTGCTATTTTTTTGTATTTTTAGTGGAGACTGGGTTTGTCCATGTTGGTCAGTTCCCGACCTAGGTGATCCACCTGCCTCGACCTCCTGAAGTGCTGGGATTACAGGCGTGAGCCACCGCACCTGGTCTGAATCTTAAAAAGTTTAATACGTGGAAGCAGGGTAGAATGGTGGTTACCAGGGACAGGGAGGTGGGAGAAAAGGGGATCTATTGGTCCAAGGATACAAAGTTGCAGTTATGTGATTATAGTTAATAATAGTGTATACTAGAAATTTGCAAAGAAAGTGTATTTCAGGTACTGTCATCTAACTATATGAGAAGTCAAACTATATAGTTTGATTGTAGTGATCATTTAATTATGTACATATACATATATACACAAGCACATATGTAGATTTTCATATATATGAATCAAAACAGGCCGTCTACTTAAATATATTCAATTTTGTTTTGAAAATAAAGATGTGAAACAAAGAATAAAGAGCATGCATATAGTCGTAAACTCAGCGATATAAATAAGTGCACTGCTAATCAGAACAGTGAATTAAATGTCAGGTATATTTGTTTATATTGTAAGCTTTCCTTTTATTTTCATGTTTTCTGTTTATAATTACAGAAATATTTAATGAGTTCACAATGCGCAACTATATATTAAATATTCTCCACAAATTTGAGAGGTGATGAATGTTACAAGTTTTAGGTCATAGTCACTGTAAGAATGTTCCCTTGGGAAGTGTTATTTTCTGTTCATTTGTATTTTAAAACATTTACCACCAACAAGAGATAGCCTGGGTTTTTCTCATCTTCACCCACCATAAATAATGTTATAATGAACGCCTCTGAGCGTGTATCACTATGGGGAACTAAGTATACTTGTGGCAGATAGCTTCTCAATTTGGAATTGCTGATCCAAAATCAATGAACATGTTAAAACAGGATAATTAATTTTCACCTTCAGATATGCTGTTAAAATCATATTTTCATTAATTTTATGTAAGAGTACCAGTACTGATTTTCCCACACTTCACACTCCATTTAGATACTATAAATTTCATTAATTCTTATCTATATTACAGGCTATAAAATCATGTCATTGCTCTTTCAACTTGAAATTTCCAATTACTGTAATTCCAAATGTACCATGTCATGTTTACTGTATAGTTTATATTACATTTCGTGAACTCTACTTTGTCTCCTTTACTACAAAATGGAATATGTGTGGAAACAAAATTGGTTTTATACAGGAGTATTTTTTCCTTGTCTAAGATCTGTTTGAATTAGGCAAGAAAAAAATCATGTATTCACTCCAACAGTACAATGTCTGTGTCTGTTCCACAGTAGCAATACAATGTGAATAGAATCACACTCATATCTCCCATGATGAAACTAATGCCTTATGTACAGCAATCATTCATTTTGCATTGAAAAATCATTTTCTGGCCAGGCGCGGTGGCTCACGCCTGTAATCCTAGCACTTTAGGAGGCCGAGACGGGCGGATCACGAGGTCAGGAGATCGAGACCATCATAACATGGTGAAACCCCGTCTCTACTAAAAATACAAAAATTAGCCAGGCGTGGTGGCGGGCGCCTGTAGTCCCAGCTACATGAGAGGCTGAGGCAGGAGAATGGCGTGAACCTGGGAGGCAGAGCTTGCAGTGAGTGGAGATCGCACCACTGTACTCCAGCCTGGGCGACAGAGCGAGACTCCGTCTCAAAAAAAAAAAAAAAAAAAAAAAATCATTTTCTATTTTTTCAGCTACATAGGGTCAATTTCTCTTTGTATGTTGCATAGCTTCCAATTGCATCTAGGAGTCTTATTTTCCCTTAGTTTTGGGATACAGGTGTTTTTTGGTTACTTGAGTAAATTCTGTAGTGGTGATTTCTGAGACTTTGGTGCACCCTTACCTGAGTGGTGTACATTGCACCCAATCTGTACTCTTTTATCCTTCACCCCCTTCCACCTTTCCCTCTGGGTCCCCAGAATCCATTATATCATTCTTATACCTTTGGATCCTCATAGCTTAGCTCCCACTTACGAGTGAAAACATATGATACTTGGTTTTCCACTCCTGAGTTACTTCACTCAGAATAATGGCCTCCGGCTGCATCCAAGTTGCTGCAAAGGCCATTATTTCATTCCATTTTATGGCTGAGTGGTATTCCACGGTGTATATACACCATATTTTCTTCATGCACTCATTGGCTGATGGGCGTTTAGCTGATGGGCTTTGTAGTTTTGCAGTTGCGAATTGTACTGCTATAAACATGCATGTGCATCTGTCATTTCCATGTGATGACCGCTTTTTCTCTGCGTAGATACCCAGTAGTGTGACTGCGAGATCGAATGGTAGTTCTACTTTGAGTTCTTTAAGAAATCTAGGAGTCATTTTAGTATAGATAATTGAATTACGGTTAATTCTCCATCCAGTTTTCCACATTGGTTACTTACTGCTGCCGATTTGAGGTCATTTTTCATTTATATTAGTTGATCATTTTATTCACGGTTACATCTCTAACAGTATATGCTGTTTTCAATACATATTATGTGAACAGTTTAAAATTCTCAAAGTATAATTCTTTGTGGAAGCATTTGTAAGTTTTACACAAGCCCTTATATGATCTGTGTATTGATTTTTAAATCATCATTTCTTCTATTTTATTAATATATACTTTTCTTCTTGTGAGATACAATCTTATACAAAGTTTATAGATAGAAAGATGTTAGGAAACGGTCACATGGTCTGTTATGGTTAGTGTATTTGCCGAGACGAGCTTGGTCGGGGGGACCTAGATGTGCACCTGGGGCCTGATGTTCTCCAGGGGCCTAGGTATCCACCTGGGGCCTGGTGTCCACCCAGGGCCTGATGTCCATTTGGAGTCAAGTGTGCAACTGAGGCGCCATGACCTGGGGTCCGGGTGTCCATTAGGGGCCTGGTTTTGACCTGGGACCTGGGCATTTACTTGGGGCCTCAGTGACCACTTGGGGCATGATGTCCACTTGGGTTTTGGTGTCCAAAATATCCAAAGTCCTGATATCCACTGGGTTCCTAGGTATCCTCCTGGGGCCGGGTTTCTACCTGGGGTGTGGGTATCTACCTGGTTGCTGTTGTTTACCTTGGTCCTAGGTATCCACCTGGGACCTGGTGTGCACCTGGGGCCTGTGTCCACCTATTGTATTTCTGTGGCCTTGTGTCCACCAATGCCCTAGGTGTCAGCCTGGTACCTGATATCCACCTGGGGCCTCCTTAGCCGCCTGGGACCTGCTAGTCCCTTGAAGCCAGATGTTCTCGGTCCTGATACCAACCCAGGTGTATTCACCTGGGTCCCGGGTGTCCGCCTGGGGCCATATGTCCAGCTCTGGTCTGGGTGTCCCCTTGGGGACTGATATTCACCAGGTGCCTAGGCATTTATTTGACACCTGGTGTCCATGTGGAGCATGCTGTCCCATGAGAATTAATATTCAGATGGGGACTGGGTATCCACCTTGGGCCTATTGTACTCCCAGGGCCTGAGTGTTTATCTGGAATCTGATATCCATCCTGCGCTTGCTGCCTACATAGGGCCTCATGTTCCCTTTGACCCTGGATGATTACCTGAGTCCCTGGTGTCCTCTGTGGGACAGCTGTCCATCTGTGACTTTGCGTCCAGCTGTGGCCTGGGTGTGAGCCTGGTGCTTGATGTACACCTTGAGTCCGTGTGCACCTGAGGCTTGATGTCCATCTGGGGACTGGTGTCCACTTGGGGCCTGATGTCTGCATGGGGACTGAGCACTTACCTGGGGCCTGGTGTCCACCTGAAGCCTAGTTGTTAACCTGGGGCCTGGTGTCCACCTGGAGCCTGAAGAACATTGGACATCAAACACCAGGTGGACACTATGTCTTATGCGTGTGCCAGTTCCCAGGTGGACTCCAGATTCCAAATGGACATCAGGCCTCAGGTGGACATCAGGTTCCCAGTTGAAAAATAGGTTCCGGGGAACCGCAGGCTCCAGTTGAACATCAGGCCCTAGGTGGATGCCCACGCCCCCCATTGACACCTAGGCCCCAGGTGGATACTTATGTTCCTCGTGAACGTTAGGCCCCAAGTGGACACCCTGGCTCCAGGTGGATCTAGGGCTTCAGGTGGCCCTCAGGTCCCAGCTGGGTGCACACTAGGCTTCAGGTATACATCAGGCACCGGGTTTACACCCAGGCCCCCGTTGGACAGAATGTCACAGATGGACTTCAGGCCCAAGGAGGAGGATACCAAGTCTGCAGGCGGATACCCAGGCCTCATGTGGACCCTAGGCCTCAGGTGAAAATCAGCCCTACTTGGATATTTAGTCTTCAGGTGACATAATAATGCCCCAGGCAGACCGCAGGCTTTAGATGGACACCAGGCTCCAGGTGGACATTAGGTCCCAGGGTGACACCAAGGCTACAGGTGGACACCAGGCCCCAGGTGAAGCCCAGACCTCAGGTGGACATCAGGCCCCTGGTGGACACTGCATGTTGACATCAGATTCCAGAAGGACACCAGGCCAGAACTGGCCACTAGGCCCCCAGGTGGCTCTGTTGGCCCCAGGTGGCCATCAGGCCCCAGGTCGACTCTAAGGGCCCAGGTGCATACCAGACCGCAGATGAATAACATGCCCAGTGTCGGTGGACATCAGCCCCCACCCCATGAACAGCAGGTCCCAGGTGGATACCCAGCCTGATGTCCACCTGCAGACCAGCGTTCACCTAGGGTCTGATTTCTTCTTGTGCCCTGGGTGTTTTTCTAGGACCTGTAATCTGCCTGAGGTCTGGTGTTTACCTGGGGATGGATATTTACCTTGGGTCTGATGTCCACCTGGGGCCCGGGTATCCACCTGGCCTGTGATGTTCACCTAGGGCCTCATTTCTATCTTGACATTGAGGGTCACAAGATAGACTTCTCTGGGTGAGCCCTGATGTCCATCGGGAACCAGATGTTCCCCTGGGGCCAGGGTGTCCACCTGGGGCCTAATGTTCATCAGGGCCCTGGTGTTCACCAGGGGCCTAGGCATCTAGCTGAGACCTGATGTCCACCTGGGGCCTCCTGTTCACCTTGGGCCTGATATTTAGCTGGGGCCTGGTGTCCACCTGGGGCCTGCCTATGTGCCAGACTGTGACCTGATCTGTCCACCTGGTGCCTGATGTCCATGCAGGGACTGGAGTCCCCTTGGGACCTGGTGTCCACCCAGGGCCTGGTGTCAGCCTGGTATCTGATGTCCACTATCTGTGTCCTGATGTTTTCCTGTGGCCTTGGTGTACACTGGGGCCTTATGTCCACCTGCAGGGGGTGTGCTCCCATGCACCTGCCCTCTTCCTGGGGAGAATGGGTGGGGAGTTTCCCTGACCCTGCCCCTCATCGTCCAGGTCCTCAACCTCGCCCTCCCGTACAGGCTGTAAGGAAGGCGCCATCTTGGCTCAGGTAGTGCCTGGGTAAGTTGCCCCTACTTCTTTCCCAAGGCATGAAGATCTCAGTCAGGTGCTGGACTGGGAACCCCGGAGCCATGCCCTGCCAGACTGCCAGCGGGAAAGAACCGGTACCCAAGAGTGAGAGTGCCGCACTGCCTGCTGCCGGGAGCCTGTGTAAGCATGCAGGGCGGCTCCTCGAAGACGCCGGGAGCCTGGGTCCAGGCCACTCGTGTCATGGGCAGCCACGCACCAGAGCTGAGGGAGGGGACCAGGCTGAGGCCATGGACCCTCCAAGAAAGCCACGGAGCCAGCCAGTGGTGCCCAGGGACTGCAGGAAGCTTCTCCAAGGTAAGCTCCAGAACTGCACTGGTTTCTGTATCTTTCCCCAGTGGTGAATTTCTGCAAGTTGGGTTGGACATGTTCAGGGTGGCCTTTGCAATTTTTAGGCTTTTAAGCCGTCTGGGAGAGACCCACACTTGAAAATCTAGACAGATTTGGGCTTGATTCGGCCTGCCGCTTCATTTTGCGGTATGTTTTCTAGTGTTTCTTGGGAAATTGGGCCTGGGTTGGTTAGTTATCCACGTCAGCCTTTCCTCCTTAGATTTCTCGGTACGCATGGTTGCCTTTTCCTCTTTTCTTTTATTGCAATCCCAGGTCCCACATTTCCATTCTTCCCTTCTAATCTGTGCGTCCTCCATGCGAAGCCTGTGGCGGGTCCTGCTCTGGGGCTAGTTGAGCAGTACTGCGCTCGTGTTGGATGCGGGAGTTTCATGGTTGGTTCTTTTGGTGTGTCTTTGGCCTTCTATTAAGAGTTCCTTGACTTGAGAATGATTGAGAAGTGTAGTTTTCAGTTTCCTAAATACGTATTTTTTGGGGGAGATGAACCTATTGCATTAGGCCAGAGAATATGTGACCTTTCGGTATTTGGGGACCGGTGTGTACACCTGGGGGCTCGGTATCCCGACTTGGAGGTTGGGTGTCCATGTGGAACCTGATGTACCTCTGAACCTGGTTGCCCACATGGGTCCTGGTGTCTACCTGGAGCCTGATGTTTCCCAGGGGACTGGGTATCCACTTGGGTCTCGATGTTCATCTAGGACCTGGTGTTCACCCAGGGCCTGATAGTCACCTGGAGACTGGTTATGTACCTGGGGCCTCACGTCCACCTGTGGTGTAGGTATCTATGTGGGGCCTGCGTGTCAACCTGGTGCCAGATGTCCTCCTATGGGTTAGATACCCAACTGGGTCTTGGTGTTTACCTGGAATCTGATATCCAGCTGGGGCCTAGATTCTCCAGCTGTGGACTGGTGTCTGGATGGAGTCTTACAGCTACTTGGGGTGAGGTGTCCTCTTGAGGTGTGGCTGTAAACCTGGGGCCTAAAATCTACTTAGAGTCCAGTGTCTACCTGGAGCCTGATGTGGCCTGGGGCCGGCCCTATGTAAACCACCAATGGGTTGATCTCAGCTGGGGCCTGATGTTTTCTTAGTGCCTGGTGTTCACCTCAGGCCTTGGTGTCAACTTGGGACCGCATATCCAACTGAGGCCTCAGTATTTCCTGGTACCTGAGGACTTCCTGGGACCTGGATTTCCCAGACCCGGATTTTTACATGGGGCTTGATGTCTGGAATTCTGAGGCCTAGGTCTTTACTTGGGACCTAGATGTGCACTTGAGCAGAGCCTCCCCAGCAAAGGCCTGGGGCCACCAGGAGGCTGTGAAAAAGAAGCAGGGCATCTGTTTCCCAGATGCTTGTGAGTTTGTCAGCGCCTAGAGTGAAAGGACAAGTGCCCTGGACATAGGGAGGAGCCCGGGCACCGACATCACCCCAAGGCCCACTTGTGCTCAGGTTAGACTCTCCTGAGCCACCAGGGGGTGCGTGGAGTGGGGAGGGCATCTGTTTACATGCGCGGCCTCTCACTCACCACTGCCATCCCTCTTTGCAGCTGAGGTGCGGGACCTGTGGGAAGGAGAGGGAGGGCAAAGGCCATGGTTATAGCACCTGGGCCACAGGTGACAGGCAGGTTCTCACCGAGGTGACATGGAGGGCCCCACCACAACCCTGGTGGAGGATAGGTTCCAAGGAGCAGCCTCAGCCCCGCCCCAGCCTGGGGTGTTCACCTGGGCCCGGGGAGGGGGGAAACAGTCTGTGGGGCTGCTGTGGCCCAAGGTCTCAGGAAGCCCAGGGCTCCTTGTGGGTGGAGAAATCAAAACGATATGCCTGAGTTTTCAGAACAGCCCCAGGGCTTGCAGCAGGTTCTCAAATAAAGGTAGTTACCCTGTTCCAAGACAGAGCTAGTCAGGGCTGAGAGGAACGGAGGCGGGAAGGCACCAGCACACAGAGGTCCCCAGATCCCCAGCGAGGCCCTCTTACTCAGGCCTCTGTGCCAGAGCCAGGGTCTCCCAGGCACCTTCTGATGTAAATGCAGGCTCCTACCCCCGTGCAGGCTCCCGCCCCTGAGCAGCTGCCTTTGCAGTTCCATCCTGTTCTCCAGGCTGGCCCTCCTGCAGCATTCTTGCCCCTGACTCTTCTTTTCCAAGCAGCAACAACCAGAAACATTCCTTTAAAGTGAAAGCAGATCTGAGCATCTCATCTTGTTTAACACCACCCCACCCTGGGCTCCCATCATTTCCCAATAATGCCCAAAGTCCTGGGCCCCTGGCTTGGGCACCTCGAGACCGGTGAGGCCAGGATGCAGGCTGCCCCCAGCTAGGCTGGCCATGCTCTGCTCAGCCAAGCCCCTGTTCTTCCTGCAGGTTCTTCTCTGTCCCCACCTGGCCAGCACCTTCATGCCCACCAGCCCCTTCCTCCTCTAGGGTGCCTGGCTCCTCTCCCCCACCAGCCCCACAGCCCTGCCAGAGCTACTGTGAACACCCTCCTTCTCCTCCTCCTCCTCCTCCTCATGGCCACAGTCTGCTTCCTGGCACTTGGTTTCAGTGCTGTGTCATTGGGGCTAGCAAGAGTTGCTGCAGCTGTTAAGTCTACTGTGATAAAGTCACCACCGTCTCCCTGGCCCCAGGAGCAGCTCTATGGGTCATCTGACTTTTTATGTTCAAAGCGTGATTAAGTCAGTGACCATGGAGAGAGCTTGGCTGCATGGTCAACAGCATCCAGAGGCTTTCTGAGGCTCCCCACAGGTGCTCAGCCCCCCGGGGGCAGCTTTTTCCACACTCACAGGAAAAGACAGGGTCCCCCTCAAGTCTCGGGAAGAGTAGAGGCAGAGCAGTGGTCAGTGAGTCGCATCCCAGAGGCCTCTGCATCAAGGGGCTTCAGTTGCCTGCTTTTCACCTTCCAAACCTGCTCAAGGAGCAAGCCCTGGGCCAGGAGGCCCCACCAGGAGGCCTTCACTCCCACTCGCTCCTGGGCAGCCCCACAGGGGCCAGGGGCTCCACACGTGCTGTCCGGGCCCCTGAGGCTGCAGCCCAGGGATGGGAACTGGCAGGCACATATGCTCTGGCTGCCTTGTGCTGACACAGATGTGACAAAAGGGTGGAATGTCACCGTGTGACTAGGAACCAGGCAGGCAGCACATGATCCCCTGCCTGCCTGGACAGGGAGCTCCTGGGGCCCTGGCTTGGGCACCTCAAGACCAGTCATGAGGTTGGCCCCAGGACCTCCACGCCGAGGCTCGTCTACAGCCAAGCAAAAGCCATCCCCAACGGGGTCTCACTCTCTATGCTAAGGCCGGGGCGGCAGCCAAGGCCCTGCCCAGGGCAGAAACCCTCATGGCAAGGAACAGCAGACAGTGGGGCGGGGCCTCACGGGCCTCCATGACCCTGATGAGAAGGTCCTGTTCTGAAACCGCACAGCATACAGTTTGGATAACATGGGCCATGACCACACAGGTGTCTGTGAGGCAGCCCATCTTCATGGAACAGGGTCATTATCTGAGTGGTCGCAGGGCAGATGAGTTTCCGCTCAGCATTCCCACAGCTGTTGTGTTCATCCTCCAAGGTGGGCCCGGAAGGAGAGGCTGGGGAAGCCAGGGCCGCTCCCTCTCCTGCTCTGACACTCTCAGAGGCAGAACACCAAAGGCTGCTGCTGCGCTTTCCCTCCGTGAATCTCCACAGCACAGACTAGGCTCACACAGCCAAGCAGAGTGGCCAAGACAACCGCAGAGCACATGGCAGTGGCCAGAGGGGCAGCCGCGTCTCAGGGTGGACGGCCACGCGGCAAGGACAGGGCCACATCTCCAGCAGGCATCATGGGTTAGTCACAAGGAGACACAAATGGTGGTTCTCAGGCAGGTCAGAGGTCCTGTTTCCCCTGGAGGGGAGAACGCAGCTGATTCAGAACTGCCTATGCCACACGGGAAATCTGGCTTTCGCCACCTGGGACATTGCCACATCATGGCTTAAGGCACCACAGAGGGGGACACATGGCACTGGCAGCCGTGGGGTGTTAGAGGAGGAAAGGTGAACCGGTGGATGTGGGGCCCTGATCAGGGTGGGGACCACATCCCAATGCCTCCTTAAAGCCGGGACCGGCCTCATGCTCCCCCAGCCCCACCTCTCATCATGCCAGGGCATTGTCTGTGGAAGGTCATATGCTTGTACACGTGGGCACGGCCCAGGACATGGAGGAGGGAAAAACAACAAGGGAACACGGGGCAGAGGAGGACAAGCATGAGTCCCCAGGAGGTCTTCAGAGACAGAAGGAAGACCTTGACCACCTCCTCAGCCTCTACTGAGCTCAGTTCTGGATGGCTGTCCCCGGGGACGTGATGCCTTTTTGAAAAAGCAGAGTGTGGGGGTCCATGCTCCACCCCTGTCCAACTCTCCCCGGGAGGGAAGCCCGGCAAGCCCCTTTCTACCTGTACCCACCTCCCCAGCTCCCCCAGTCCCTGCCTCCTCAGCCCCTCATTCAGGAAACACACTGCACATATATCCCAAGTGAGCTGCCCCAGCCTGGAGACGAAGGCCCAGACCCTGCCTCCAGCCAGCCCTGGGCCTGCATAGCCCGACCGATGCCCCCATCCACCCGCTAGGTGTCCTCTCACAGCCCAATCATCATGAAGATGCCTTGGCCCGTTCCCATTCCCCAAGTCCTCAGCCTGCTTGGGAGACCCCTGGGACTCCTCTCCTGGGGTCGGATGGGGCCCTGGCCTCTGGGAAGCAAGGTCCCACCCCTCCTCTGGGTGGGCATTGCCCTGTTGCACCTCCAGGCTCCCACCTCCTTCTTTCTTGGGAGGACTGCTGAGACTTGCTTCGCCATGCACTCAGACGCCTCCATCCTCCCTGGACTTCTCACGGTTAGGCCAGCACCACTCCCCATGGCCTTTATTTGGGGCGGTGGCCTCAGTGTCACTCCCCAGAGTAGAGCCCATGGCCCTTGTGACAGGAAGCTAGGTTAGGAAGGCAGATCTCTAAGCAGTTCCCTGCACTAGAGTCTATGACTGGTCACTTCTGGCCAGGCAGGCCATGCTACAGTGTGGACATCAGACCAGCGCTTGCAAGCCCAGCTCTATCCTCATGGCTGAGGCCCCTCTGAAGGCGCAGAGCAGCAGAGCTGGGTGGGTGTCCTCATCACACACCCTTGTGAGGACAGGAGGGAACCCTGCTTACCTCCCAGAGCTGGAGCAGGGACCATGCAGACAGCAGCTGCCAGCAGTAAGGGAGGTGCAGCCTTTGCAGGGCAAAGGACTCAGGCTTCTAAGGGCACAGGTGCCCAACCCGCTGGCAAAGTGTGCAGGCCAGCCCACCTCCAGACACTCAGCCTGCAGAGCAGGGAGGAAGCCAGGCAGGACCACCCTTGGAGAGGAATTTTTCATACCAGAGGCACCTGAGAGGAAAACCCCATTGTGAAACCAAGTCCCCACCCAGACTCCTTCTGAGGACACACAGGCATTGGTTATTCAACTGGCAGCTCAGCAAAGGCTACAGTCAAGGGCCCAGGCAGCTGTGAGGCCCACAGGGCGCTGGAACTGGAGCACCCCACCTTCAAAACAGCCAATTGCAAGGCAGGAGCTGGGCTCCCATGGCCATTCCTCCCCGGGCAGCTGGCAGCCGGCATACTGAGACACGGCATGGACATTTCTTTCCTGGAGCTGGAGGCCTCATGTGACTGCCTTTCCCTCCCACTCCCAGGCCAGCCACCTAGGGAGGGGCAGAGCAAACACCAAGGCCTGACAAGGTCCACAGAGGGCCTGTCCCGAGCCTCACGTGGGTCAGGCCCAGCTGCTGTCAGGGTGCAGGGGACCCAAATACATACGGAGACAGGGAGATCCCGTCTTCACGCAAAAAAATTAAAAATTAGCTAGGTATGGAGGTGTGTGCCTGTGTTCCAAGCTACTTAGGAGGCTGAGATGGGAGGATCACTTGAGCCCAGAAGGTTGGAGTCTGCAGTGAACCATGGCACCACTGCACTCCAGCCTGGGCAACAGAGCAAAACCGTATTTGTAAAAAAAAGTTTGAAAGAAATCAAAACAAGAATAATATTTTGTGACACAAGAAAATTAGATGAAATTCAAATTACTGTGGCCCTACCGAGGCAGAGTGAAGCCACTGTGGCAGGGAGGGTGTGTCTTAAGGCTGAGTCTGTGCTACCTGGCTGTTTACACAAACATTTGCTGAGCCGATGGAGGAGGCTCTGCTACAGCCTCTCTTCTGCAGGGTCTCCTGACCCCCAGGCAGATCCCACTGCCTGACCCTTGCCTGGCCTCTCAGCCTGCCCTGCAGGTGTGGAACCTCCCAGGCCTGGCCCCTGATCCAGTGTTAGTGGAAAAGGGAATTGAAGCCAGGAGCAGTGTAGCAGGCTGGTCTGGAGTCGGCTCCTGGAGGTCACTAACCTGATATAGAGCCTCTTCCTTGGGCAGTGAGTGTAGAGGGCAGTTGGTACCACCCTGACGTGCCTTCCAGGGCATCAGGACAGAACAAGAACATGGTGTTCTCCGCTTCCTGGAGACGAGGCTCGTGGGAGATCCAGGCCAGGCAAAACCAACCATTCTTTGCAGAGTGCTTGGTTCATGTGCTGGTGCTTGTGCTCCTCCAGGCAGTGGGCTAGATAGGGCCAAGGGCCATTCTGTGCTTGTCTTCCTCAGGCCTCACGCACACCAGGCCTCCCGTGAAAGCTGAGAGCTGCCATCTGCATGAAGCAAAAATGCAAGAACTCCAGGCAGAACCCAGGAGGGCTGTCGGTAGTTGGGCTGACCAAGTTCTCCTAGCCTTGGCCTCTGCCCAGCTGAGGCTGAAGCCCAGCAGCTGTAGACGTCCCACCTGCTCCCACTGGGTGCTCCGGGGTCATCGTCAGAACGCGTGCAGACATCGGGCAGGCCTTACTCCATCTCCTTGTGCTCAGCCTCCTCGGGGCTCAGGTTCCCCTCCACTCCATAGTCCAGCATGGAGCCGACACCAAAGGCCCTGTTTTGCCAGATCAGGGACTGGATGGACTCCTGGTCCTCACCAGCTACAAACTGCCCATAGAAGATCATCTTCATGAGCTTGTTGAATAGCCCCTGCCTTAGAGTTTCCTGGCAACATACAGTAGCTGAAAGACAAAGGGAAGCCGCTGTCCTGGACTGCCAGAACTCTCCTTCCCCACAGGGCCCTGCTGCTCATCCCCGACCACACACTTAACCCCAGCCATGGGGCCTTGATATGGTCTCTTGGTGACTGGGCTTTCAGTGTCGGTTTCATGGTGAAGACCACCTGAAGCCACTTGCTTCTCCACTCTGTCCATTACTCCAGCTCCCATCCAGGGTAGAGACACTACAGGAGATGCCGCCTGCTTGGCCCAATCCCTGCTGCCCTGAGCACACTCTTCCCACCTGGACTCTGCCCCTTCAGGGCCCCACTCATGAGTCATTCCAGTGACACACAGTGGGTGCCTGACCACCGCTTGGTGGATAAAAAGGAGAATGGCTGACCTCCCTGGGGACAGCAGCGGGCATTTTGAGACCATCCTCTGTATCCACACCTTGGCAGTTTTGCTGGGGAAGAGGAGTATCTAACTTGGCTTCCTAGTACTTGAGTGCCCAGACTTGTCAATGTTTTTTATCCCAAGTTCCTAAAACAGTGTGACTGGCATGAGGCCAGTCCCCGAATGGATGCTAAATAACAAACGTGTGAAACTCAGGCTGAGTCTGCACCCAGCTGGAGGCAGGCATGCTTTGGCGACAAGGACAGATGAGCTGGGTGACCATCCACAGGGGCCTGTGATACGACTCCTGCCCCGGGACCCATGGGCTCTGCAGGGTCATCTGGGGCCAACCAGCCACTCTGACGGACATGCCCTGAGGAAGACGCTGCCTGGGAACTCCTCAACTGTCTCTTCCAAATAACATTTCACCACGTAACTCATTCAGATGTCTCAAGCTGCCATGCAGCAAGCACCTTTTATGGATTGGAAACAACCAAAGGAAACCAACCAGGATCTCACATTCTGGTAAAAAAAAAAAAAAAAAAAAAAAAAAAAAAAAAATCCCAAAGGAGAAGGAGGGACTCTGCCTATGACTCAGAGCCTGGGGCAGTGCCTGCAGGGTGGGACAGGGTGTTGTCTAACCTCCATCCAGGAGAGGGACTTGCCAAGGTGAGGAGATGGCATGGAGAACTGTGGGAGCTCCAGCACGGGGGGCAGCCAAGGCAGGAAGGACAGGGACAACGAGAGGCTCCTGGGAGAGGAGGGCCAAGTGTGATGCTCAGAAGCACACCTTCGCGCCATGCCATGTCTGCTGCCCCTGCCGACTCAGCCCCAACACAGGAAGAGCCTGGGACTGATCAAACCCGATGGATACTAGAACTCCTTTTTTGTGGGGAGCATCTTTTGAGACCATAGTTTTAGGAATAACTTCTAGTCTAAGCAAAAGCATTAGCGTGTCAAACACTGTTATCCCCAAGCTAGCCCTGAGCATCCACACACCGGCCCACAGGCAGACACAGTCCCACCGCTATACCCTGAACATTGGTGCCCCATGGAGATGCCTCCTGACCATCACCCCTGGGCACACCATGGGGCAGCCCCAAGGACCAGGGTTTCCCAGGCAATCACCCCTGCCTTCCTGCAGCCTCCATGCAGAATCTGACTTTATTCTATTTTGTTCTTTTATAAAGAGGATTAGAAACTGGAAAATGAACATGCCGACATCTGAGATGCAATGTTCTCTGTCTCTCACTGAGCCTGAGCCAGGCCTCTTTCCTGCAGGTAGCACCCAGGGATAGCTGGGGGAACAGGATGGGTCTGAAACTTATCAAAGATCACCCAAGTGGCAGGCGGGGCAGAATTGGGGACCTAAAAACCATCACTGGGCCCACCCACATCTGCTCTGAGAGAACCATCAGAAACACAGTAGGAGGGAGGGTGGGCAACTGGTGCGGGGGCCGGCACGATTGCTGTACAGGACCATGCAAGTCTCCCTCTACTTAACTGCTTGCCTCTGCACAGCCAGCACTAAATGAGGGGGCGGGAGCCAGGCTTCACTGGCTCCAGGGATGCTTCTTCACAAAGATGGGGGATGAGAAACTGGGCCCAGGCTGAGGCTGGAAGCTTTCTGCACAGGGCTGCAGAAGCGCACAGGCAGGGCTGGGTCTTGACTGATGGGGAAAATAAAATCACCCTTATGGGAAACGTCGATAGGAAGGCATTGAGTACCTTGGTGCAGGGACGGTCTGGATACAACACAGCCATGGAACCCCCACTCTGGGCCCAGCCACGGGCCCCTCGTACAGAACCGCTGTCCAGGTCCTTCCAGAAAGGTCTGCTACTTGCTGCCTGGGTGTCCCCGAATTCTCACCCCCTGGCTGAACCCAGAGGCCTCACGGAACCAGGATCCTGCTGGTCTGATGGGAGGCTCAAGGGTGCGTGTCTTGGGGCCAGCAGCAGCCAGTGCTCTGTGGAGACCACCTACCCTTGTCACGTGGCTGGGGTCCTCTCAGTGTTGCACCAGGGACCCTGGGCTGGCAGGACTAAGTTTAACTGGGGAGCCAGGGCTCCTGCCCAGTCAGCCCCCAGTGAGTGAGTGCAAGAGGGAAGGGCCCTTTGGTCAGTGCTACACCCTTGGCTTACATAGGCTTTGAGGCCTGGACGCAA
Organism: Rhinopithecus roxellana; assembly: GCF_007565055.1. Classification (NCBI taxonomy): domain Eukaryota; kingdom Metazoa; phylum Chordata; class Mammalia; order Primates; family Cercopithecidae; genus Rhinopithecus; species Rhinopithecus roxellana. Next base: position 58,256,463 of record NC_044561.1, read on the forward strand.
CCCGAGGCCCACTGGGCAGCAGATGTCAGCACCTCTGTAGGAGGTAGCTGAGGCCAGACTTCTCCGTCCAGCCTCAGCGGAGAAGCAAAGGCGAAGAGCAGGTAGAGCATCAAGAGGTAGAACATCAAGGCAGGAGGAGGTGATGCTGTTCAGGGACTGGGAAGAAATGCCTTAGACCAGAGCACCTGAGGTTCTCTTCTGGCCTCGCAGCCTGGAGCCTGGTCTGGTGCCAAGAGCATCACAGCTGTGAGGCCCCAAGTGCAGGCCCAGACAGAGGAGACCCAGAGGCAGCCGATGTGGGGGCAGTTGACTGGGGATTGTAATCTAGTTTTCTGTTTTTCATTCAAAAAAGAAACATAAAGGCCCCAACTCACTTGCTCTTAAAAAGTCACAGGGTGGGTGCATTGACTCATGCCTGTAATCCCAATGCTTTGGGAGGCTGAGGCAGGCGGATTGCTTGAGCCCAGGAGCTGAAGACCAGACTGGGCAACATAGGGAAGGAAACTCCCTCCCTACAAAAGAATACAAAAATTAGCTGGGCATGGTAGTACATGCCTATAGTCTTAGCTACTTGGGGGCCTGAGGTGAGAGGATCCTTTGAGCCCTGGAAGTGGAGGCTTCAGTGAGCTGAGATCGCACCATTACTTTTGCAGCCCAGGTGACAGGGTGAGACCCTGTCTCAAAACAAACAAAAAAACAAAAACAAAAAACAACAATAAAAAGGCATATAAAATGTCTTCATAAATACAACAGAGGCAAACCTCACATGATTTGTGTTCATGGCCTTGGACGGGCAAAGGCCCAACAGGAGTGAGAGGAGGGAGGGAGCGGAGGGGCGCAGGCTGTGGGGCAAAGGTCAAAAGTAGAGGCCAGGAGGGGCCAGTATGGCAGCCTGAGTCCACTGCGGGTGGCACTTCTGGCTTTGGTATCCTTGTTTCATCTTCTGTGAACTCTGCCTTTGGTGTGTCCCTAGGTATCTCCTGTGGGCTCCTCGCTGGGGTGGGGTGGGAGGAGGAAGCTGAGGGTAGCCAGGGTCTGTGTCCATGGAGGGGTATCCAAATTCTAGTGGAGGGAGGGCTGGAGGGGAGTGGGGAAAGGGCTTTGGCCAAAGCCAGGTGCTGGTGTGTGACGGGTCTCCATGGCTGCTGGGACCTTGTGGCCATTCCTGGGTGCCACTGCTCTTGTCCTGCATGCTGAGTCCCCATCTCCTGCCCCTGGGGACTCAGCACACAAAGCCCAGCCCAGCGAGGCTGAGCCTGGGCCATGGTGGCCAGGGAGGTCAGGGTGCAAGGCCTAGGTGGCCTCCAGGTGGGTGGTGAGCCAGGGCATGTGGACATGTGAACAGTGCCAGGCCTGGGTCCTGTGCTTCAGCCTTTCATGTCTAGACCACAGCCTCTCTGAGCAGGGCCCAGCTTGTGTTGTGCTGAGTCTTTTGTTACTTCAATTAATGCCCAGCTTCCTGACGCCTAATTTTTTGGGGTGATCAGACCCAACACCAGGTCGTGGGGGTGATGAAGTCTGGTGGAGTCTAAGGAATGAGAAAAAGTTTGAGAGAGAAAGTGGGACCAGGGGGCCGTTGCGAGTGTGGAGGTTGTGAAAGTCCTGAGCTCTGGGAGCCCACACTATTTATTGGTGCTCAAAGAAACAGGTGGTGAGGATGTGGGGGTTGAAAGGAAGAAGTGTATCAAGAGAGTTTAGCATTTTCTTTGAAACATATGACTACTTGAGATAATGAGAGTGCTAGAAACAAAGAGCCAGCAAGTCGAGCAGACATGCAAGCTCTGCCTCAGGTTCTCTCCCAACACTCAGCTTTTCTCCCAACATAATTAAACTGGAATTGCTTCATGTCCAATAGCTGAGCGTCCCGTTAGATACAAGTTAATGCAACTGTTGCAGCGGCCATGAAATGAGGCAGGCGCAGCCCCCCAGGGAGGGACGCAGAATCCATCTTCATCTTGGAGGACAGTGTGGCCTGACTGGGCAGCTGCACCCGGGGCCACACTGAGCCCACACTGGCCAGCCCTCAGCCCACCTAGTACTTCAACGAGGCCCTTCCCAGGTCCCTTGAGGAGGACTCCCCTTGTGGGCCCCTGGCCTCCAGCTCCTCTGCACGCCTGAGTGCAGCCTGATCGCTTCCTGCTGAGGTTTCCTGTTCCAACTCCATGAGAAACTCAAACTGGTGCATCAGCATTTGGAAAATGCAGAAAAAATAGAGAAAGGAAAGGAGGGACCCCCCACCCCAGAAACATGCCGTTCCTCCCATGGTCCTGCCTTTCAGGCTCCACAGGGGCTACAAGACGCTTTCTGGGGCCTGCAGTGGGGGCCGAGGCAGGAACTCTGGGAAGGTGTCGGGCAGAGGCCACCTCGTGAGGAGCCACTGGTTCCTCGGGAGCTGGAAGTTCCAGGATGGGGGGCAGGGCTGGGAGCCAGTGGGGGTGGCCAGCAGGGGTGAGACAGGCTGGGGATGGATGCTGGGATGATACCTTGCACCCACCAGTCTCTGGCACCAGCCTCTCACCCTGATGGCCCTGTGTCCAGGGCAGCCTCAGGGTGTCCTCTGCCAGTGGCCAATGGCATTGTGCATGGCTGGTTTATCACCTCAGAGTCTTAAGATTAAATTAAATTATTATTTTTAGAGATAGAGTCTTGATCTGTTACCTAGGCTAAAGAGCAGTGGCACCACCACAGCTCACTGTAGGCTTGAACGCCCATGCTCAAGTGATCCTCCCACCTCAGCCTCCCAAGTAACTGGGACTGCAGGTGCACGCCCCCATGCCCGGCTGACATTTAAAGTAACTGGGACTGCAGGTGTGCGCCACTACGCCTGGCCAATATTGAGAAACTTTTTTGTTTGTTTTTAAATGGGGTCTTGCCCTGTCACTCAGGCTGGAGTGCAATTGTGTGGTAACAGGTCACTACAACCTCAAACTCCTGGGCTCAAGTGATCCTCCTGTCTCAACCTCCCAAGTAGCTGGGACTATAGGTGCAAACCACCACACCTGGCTAGTGTTTAACTTTTTTTGTAGAGATGGGCTTTCACTGCATTGCCTAGGCTGGTCTCGAACTCCTGGCGTCAAGTGATCCTCCCACCTTGGCTTCGCAAAGTGCTGGGATGACAGGCCTAGGCCACCACACCCGGCCAGCCCAGACTCTTGGTTCAATCCCATAGGGGGCTTGAGTGGGGTGAGGAAGTGGCAAAGTGGGCGGTGAAGGGGCCGCCCTGGACAGGCCTCCCTGCACTGGGCTCCCAGGCTGGGCTTGGTGGGTCTGAGGCAGGAGCAGCCTCCCCATGGAGGCCAACTCAGGTGGCAAAGGCCCACTCTGCCCCGGAGCTGTGGAACCAAAGGCAGGTCTCTGGTGTGTGGATTGCTGGGCCCAGCTCTCTCTCAAGCATGTTTGCTGTCCGGGTCCTCCTCTTTGGGACCAGGGCCACGGCCATGGCCACACGCACCTTGTCCCCATGCTGCACCATCATGTCCGTGACATCAGCTTGATGCCTCTGAGGGACTGGCTATCTCAGGAGATCGCAGCAGGTGCCAGCACCACCCAGTTGTATTCTCCAAGGGACTCTCTGCAGCTTGGTGTCTGGGGCGGGTGGGGGCGAGGTGCCACCTGCCATGTTCCTACTTAGAAGGACACAGCCCCGGAAGCCCTCACTGTGGAAGTCTCTGAGCCCCTCATCCTCAGAAGCAGCAGTTGCTGCTGTTTGCACAGAGGGCAAATCTGGGGCATGTTTAGCAAGATTGCCTCTGCAGGGGCCTGACCCAAAAGACAGGCCGGGCACGGGATGGGGGGTGCTCTGTGCATACTGAACATCCCCTGGAGAGCGGCCTTGTCCACAGCTGGAGCACTCTGGAAGTGACAACACTGCAGGCCTGGAGGGCTGGGGCAGTCCAGTTGGGCACTGTGCCCACACAAACAACACACACCCCAGTGCGGGGGTGCCTGAGGGAGGATCATGGCTACCCTGCCTAAGCCCTGTATGCTGTGGGGCTGTGTCCATCCAGGTCCCAAGCAGCTCCAACCTGCACAGTGGCCCCATCACACCAGGTGCCATCCTGCCCTCCAGTCAACTTCCTGGGGCTCTGAGCAGCCTTTACAGAGACCCTACCTGGGCAGAGGGTGGGAGGAGCAGCACCCTTCCATCTGTGCAGGGAGCCTGATCAGGGTTCTGTCTTGCTGTGGGACAGTGGGGCCGTGGAGAAGAGTGGCAGGTACCAAGTGTAGACAGCAGATGTAGATGCATGCAGGGGGCCAGGCTGGGGCCAAGAACATGGCCCTGGAGTCGGGGACACTGGCTTCATGTCTTCCCTCTGCCATGCAAGAGCTGGGGGACCTTGGGCAGGTGGCGTAGGAACAGGGAGAAGTCTGCCTGCAGCACCTGGAAGAGGGCTGTGCTGGTCAGGGGGCGTTTTGGGGAGAGGGCATCAAGGGAGGCTGACGTTGGGAAAGGAGTTGGAATGTAGAAAAAGTGGGTCCAAATCCCGCTTCAGCACCAAGACCCTGCCTCGCCGGGGGGGGGGGGGGTCCCCAAGCTTGGCTCCACTCCCTGAGGAACCAGTTACTGCACACCATGCCCACCCAGGAGCTGGGGGCCATGGTCCTGTTTCACAGGCACCTTCGGGCTCCTGGCTGGGGTCCAGGAGGGCTGTTTCTCTTCACTGCCCAGCAGTTTGTACTGAGTCCATCCTGCAGAAACTCAATGGGGCCACTAAAGGTGGCCACATATTCCTTGACGCTCTGTGAGTCTGTCAGTCTTTATCTCTCCCTGGACCTAGGCAGGCCTGGGTTGGCTTTGACCATCAGTGTTGGGTGGACATGGTGCTACGCTGCACCGCAGGACCTGAAAGCCTGGCCGTTCCACTTTCTGCTCTTGGCCCTGAGCGGCCTCGAAGAAATCTGACCAGCAGGGAGAGCCCATGGAGCGGGAAGGCTTGTGGGGCTCAGCCCTGCACCTAGCCTGGAGGCCAGGCCTGTGCACACAGCTGGGGCTGAGTACACTGAGTGCCCGGTGAATGCCACGCGCAGCAGAAGAGCCACCCACACTGCCCTGCTGGACCCTGCCCAGACTCCAGACCCACAGACCAAGCACACAAGAGACCAGCTGCTTTGTCATGCAGCAGGAGGTAGCCGGGCTTGTGTTCCTCATTCCCCTGCCATCTTCTCAAATCTTGTGGGGAGGCCCGTGTGAGGTCCAGTGGAGGTTGGGGTCAGGGTCTGACTCGGGGCTTTCTAACACGAGTTTGAGTCCCATCCAGCGCCAGTGCCACAAAGGAGGGTGACTGGTGCTGCTTACACTGGTAAGCTCCTACCTAGGCCTTGGAGCCCAACTCCACGAGGCCCCTGAAATACCTCTTTTGGGCACCACAGCCCCATTGCCCTCCTCTGCTATGACATCAATCACTCTGATGGTGTTTGTGTTCAAGTAAAAGGCTTGTTGCAGCATTTAATTGACCCCGTATGTCTGCCTGAGGAGGCCATGAGTTGCACAGGGCAGGTGTGAGCTGGACTCTTCCCTGGGTCCCCATGTCTTGCTGGGCACTCACAGGGCACACATGAGCATGTGCGGCAGGGGCAGGGCCAGCAGGGGATGGGGAGGCTTGGCGCCCACGCCCCTGCTGTCCAGTGTTTCCACTGCAGCTGAGGAGAAAATAAGGACTTCACAGCTGTCACAAACATTTCATCTTGTGCATTTTACAGTCCACAACTGCTGTGAACGCTGGGCTCCTGTCGGAGCTAGAAGATTCATCAAATGCATGTGAATTTTATTTTATTTTATTTTTTTGAGATGGAGTCTCACTGTGTCACCCAGGCTGGAGTGCAGTGGTGTGATCTCGACTCACTGCAACCTACGCCTCCCAGGTCCAAGTAGTTTCCCTGCCTCAGCTTCCCAAGTAGCTTGGACTACAGGCATGCATCACCACACCTGGCAAATTGTTTTGTATTTTTAGTAGAGTTCCGCCATGTTAGCCAGAGTGGTCTCCAACTCCTGACCTCAAGTGATCCTCCCACATTGGCCTCCCACAGTGCTAGGATTACGAGCGTGAGCCACCGTGCCCGGCCAAATGCATGTGATTTTGTATGTTCGGTTATTCCAGGTTCCCTCCTGGGGCCCATGGGCTGCCCCATGTACAACCTACCTGCAGGTCCCCGCCCAGCCCGTACTCAGCAAAGGCTGGCCCCATACCCAGTCTACATGCTCCTGGCAGGTAAACACTCTCCCCCTTCTTCCTTCTCCCTCCACACCTCACCTGCTGGAAGGGGAGAGCTCGTCAGTCTACCTGGAGCCCCTCCTGTACAAGAGGGTCCACGGTCGTCCAGACGCGCCAAACCCACCTCTTAGGTTGCGCCTCTGGGCTGTGGATCAGGGATCCAGGGCTTGTGGGGGTGTGTACCCAACAGGGCAGGTCCCTCAGGCTCAGCCTCCCCGTTCCTCAGTTTCCTCTCCTGAAAAGTGGGCTTGTGACTGTAAATGTTGCAGGGAGCTGCTGAGAAAATGCCTGCTGAAAGCTTGGCAGGAAGTCATCATGACCAGGGGTGGGGCTTGGGTGTTTCTGTCAGGCCAGCACTGGAGGCAGGGGCTGCCGGGATGTCAGGCAGTGCAGGGGTGTAGCCCGCGTGGTGGGCGCATGGGGATTGGCTCATCAGTTGTAGCCTTCATGTCCTTTCATTACGGCACCTGCAGAAGATGTTCTCTGATAGTCTACTGACTTACGAATTCGGTTCAGGGTCCCTGTGCATCTGTTCCCGCCTTGTCATTCCCACCACTTCATTTCCCCATCTGCTTTAAAAACCAGGAACACCGCCCTGAAGTAAACACTTCAAATGCTTTTTTTAGGGGCTAATTGTGTTGAATTTCTTCGACACAGCCGGACTTGTCCCAAATTCCCAATGCGGGTGCAGCTCCCGCTGAGCGCCTGGGGAGGGGATGAGGCCTGGAGCCCGGGGGCTGCATGTGGCCGCCCCAAGTTTGCTTTCTCCAAGGCAGCCTCCACCTTTATGCAGCAGGCTACACTCTCTCAGGAATGTGCCCGTCGCGTCAGGTTTCCCCCGGATCCCCCTTGGCACCCTTTGACTGAAGTCCTCCTGCTGGGACCAGCGGATACTCCCCAAATGATCTGTGCCACATTTGAAGCCAAGGTCACACCATGCTGCCAGCTGTAGTATTGACCCTGAGGGCCCCACCTCTCAGGTCCCTTGAGCATCACGCTGGGTCCTCCCTGCCTTGCCTGCCCAGAGAACCTCTGCCCTCTGGGACCCCCCTCGGCGAGTGCGGTGGGTGAGTGCGATGGGTAGGTGGTCTGTGGGGTCACCTACCTCTTCAGAGAAGGCCTTGGGAGCCCCAGCTCTACTGTGTACCATGAGGCCGCACTCCTTCTGGGGAACCCAGAGAGCATCGCAGAGGAGCCTTAAAATAGTGACAATAAGAAAAAAATCACAATCACAAGTCTCGAAGCAGAGCACAGAGGCAATTGAGTTAGGCATCCGCCCCACGGGAAAGCGGCTCTTCAGGCACTGAGTCCTAACGCGGGCTGCGCATCAGTCAGGAGGAGGTGCTCAGCTTGTGGCCGGGCATTGGGGCCCCAAGCCACCCCTCCACAGTGGGCAGAACCTTGCCCAGCTGCAGCCGGAGCCTGGAGGTATCCACTGCATGAGTCTGGTGGGACCCTGGGTTCTTTGTTCCTCAAGGCCAGCATGGCTCCTGTGGGCGACTGTCATGTCCACTGGGACTGGCGGGAAGCCGTGTCTGGGGACTTGCACCCTCTGCTTCCTCATGTCCTCATCCTCAGGTGCCCTCCCAGCCCTTCAGAGGTTTTTTTCCAGCTGTGGGCAGGATGTTGCTCCTCCGCACCATCTGTCCAGGACTCGGTGCCAAGGCTGGTGGAGCCTCCCTGTAGCCCAAAGGGAGGAGGCTGGGGCCAGAGAGGCCCTGGGGTGGGGCACACTTCTTCCCAGTGAACCTTAGGATCCCTCGGGCACCCATGCTCCCCACTGAGGGCCTGGGGCCACAGCAGTCTGCCTATGAGGGGTGGGCGCTTGGAGGCGTAGGGACATGTGCACCCGCAGGCACGTGGGGAGAGCCTGCCGAGCGCTGTCTTGGTGCTGGTTCCCCACGCTGGCCCCTGACACGGGGCTTGGCCTACCAGCTTGTTGGGGAGGTGGTGCCCAGAGCAGAAGGGGGACTGGGAGGTGGTTGCTGTGGGCTCTGTGGGGTGTGAGGGCTGGTGTTTGCCCCAAGCTCAGTGCCCGGCACCTGTGACCACACCTGCTCATAAGTGACCTCTAGGTGGCCCTGGGGTGAGCAGAGTGGACCTGAGCTAGGCGACACGGGCCGGCGAGGAGCTTTGTCTCTCTAGAAGAGGGCAGCCTGTGCTGCCAGACCTGGCATCGCGCCACCCCAAGGCAGGCCTCATCGAGCCCTTGGGAAGCCCACTCGGAGATGGAGACGCGCTTCCCTGTGGCGGGGTTTTGCTCAGAACGTTTTTATGGAATGTTAATCGATAATGTTTTTATTTAATTTTGGGTGTCATTCCATGCCAGCCAAACCCAACAGGCTGGGATTTATGCCTCCAAATTATGGGGCTCGGGCTGTTCAGAGGTAAAACAAAACAATTACCCATCAGTCAGCCACCAACTGGCTCGTGCTGAGGCTGGCAGCTCCATTAGCAGGTGTGGGTGGCCATGACCCAGCAAGAACCCTTGAGGGGCGGGACTACCTTTGAGGGCAGGGCAGCCTGGGTGAGGTCTCAGTCCACATTCATACCCAACTGGCTCCAATGCTGCAGCCCTTGGCCTCCCACATGATGGTGTGACCCCAGGTGGGCTGAGGGTGACCCGCTGGAAGACACTGCAGCAGCATCTTGAAGGGTAGGACCATGTGTCCTGTGTGCTGGGGGCCATGGCCAGCCATGGTCACTTAGCGGGAGGAACAAGTTCATCTGCCTTCTGAGCACCCCCATCCCCAGGAGGGAGGGACCAGGTGTGACCCACTTCATAGGGAGGGAAGCCTTGGTTGTCAGAGGGGACGCTGGGTCTCTCACTGGGAGGACCTCCTGGCCTGGGCTTGAGGCCACTCGGATCTGTGCAAATGTAGATATGAGGAGGGTGGGATGGGAGGGGAGGTGGGCAGGGAAGGTGTGATTGGTGCAGGGGAGGGGAGGTGGGGGAATGGAGGGGAGGTGGGCAGGGGAGGTAGAGTGGACTGGATGTCAGAATAGCTCAGGAGTGGGGGATGGGGGTACCTGAACCACAGAGTGGATCCTGTCCCACCTTGACCCTAGTATGATTGAGTCAGTGGCTAAACCAGGCCCTGTGGTCCTTCACCCAGGGAGAGCCTGTGCCTCTTGGATACTGCTAGGCCAGCACACAGCTCTGACTGAGCGCCTCCCCGTCTCGGGTGGTCTCCTGGATGCCTGGTTGGCTGCTTATGGGGACAGGGGCTGGATGGGACAGCGACAGGAGGTGGGCTCCCCCAGCCCCAGTGACCCTCTAGGCCAGGGGTTGGCTTCTCTCCCTGCAGAGACCGCCCTTTCCTGCTCCTCTGCCCAGCTATCCTGGGATTTGTGTCCCAGCCCTGCCCACCATTCATCCTGGATGATCTGCACGTAGGCATGGTGCCTCACTGGGTCAGAGTGGTGTCCGGGTGAGCAGGTGTAGGGCTCTCCTCACTGCCTGGCAATGTCCTGTTCCTCCCACTGCTCTGATTCCCAACCTGGTCCCCAGCTGGGGCATCTCACACCCAGATCTGCTGCCCACTGGTGCAGTACTGCCAACGCAGACGCTGACCTCGGTCTCCAGGACTCCCTCTGTCCCTGCAATTCAACACTCTGCTCCTGCCCTGCTGGGATCCCACGTCCCTGGACCCTCCCGCTGGCAGTCTCGCCCAGTGACCCTGCTATAGGCCCACCCTGCCACCCCCGGCACACTCCCTCATCCAGAGGCTGTGCAGTCACATGTGGACCCCTAAGGTGGCCTGTGGCTCCCTGCTCATGGCAGGGCTGAAAGGGGGCTTTCCAGTCATGCCCTGCCCTGGCTTCTTGCCTAAGGCCCTGGCCCTCATGGGACAGTCATGGTCCTCAGGCCCTTGGCTCTGCCAAGGCTCTGAGATCCCACCCTAGAGAGACCCCAGCCCACCCAGCCTGGCCCTTCAGCAGTACGCCAAGGGCCCCCAAACCTGGCCTGGCTGCTGCCAAGGTGACCACCAGGGGCAACTGTCAGAGGGCGGTGGCTGGGTCCAGTGTGTCTGGGTGACCACAGGGCTCGAAAGCCCTGTCCTGCACTCGGCCCGCCTGCATCAGTGAAACTGGACTCCTAAGTCAGGGGTGGGTCCTCGCAGGGTCGTGTCCTCTGGGACCTGGGGCGAGTCACTCCGCCTCAGTGTCATGGGTGGCAGAACCTCTCACATGTAGCATTGAGATCTTTCAAACTGATTAGGAAAAGCCCTGTGTTTTCTGAGCCCTATTATCATAGACCAGTACTGTCCTAAGTGTATTCTAGGGACAGACAGTGGCTCAGTTATTTATGTTTAAAGGGTGAACAGGCTGGGTGCAATGCTTGAAAATCAAGCATGGAGTGGAATGCAGTGGGCCGTGCATGGCTCTCACACCCATGAGTCATTCACATGATGCCACTTGGTCATTGCTGTCCCACCTGAAATGCAGCACTGGTGGGCGAGACCCTCTGGGCATATTACCTGAGGGATGCGGCTCCAGCTCCTTATGCCTAGCTCTGGGCATCACTTTTTTTTTTTTTTTTTTTGACAGGATCTGGCTCTGTTGCCCAGCCTAGAATGTGGTGGTGTGATCATAGCTCACTGCTGCCTCAAACTCCTGCAATCAAGGAATCCTCCTGCCTCAGCCTCTTGAATAGCCGGGACTACAGGCATGTGCCACCACACCCAGTGAATTTTTTTTTTTTTTTTTTTTAATTACAGAGAGGGCCTCTCTATGTTGCCCAGGCTGGTCTCAAATTCCTGGGCTCAAGCGATCCTCCTACCTTGACCTCCCAAAGTGCTGGGATTACAGGTGTGAACCACTGCACCCAGCCTGTTTACGCTTTAAACAGAAACAACAGCTGATCATACGGGACTGAGCACTGCCTGTCCCTGGTGCCTGTGCCGGGGATGACTTTCCAGCTGGGGCTCAGCATTGTGGGTGGGAAGACCTCCTGGGGCCAACATGGCTTGGATCATCAGGGTATGTGGGTCGCTGTGGGACAGAGTCCAGCAGTGGCAGAGCTGCACAGCAGTGGGGAGGGGCAGGGCAGGGCAGTGAGAGGGCCCTGGATGGCCCATCCTGCCCAGGGCTGCACGGTTTCCACCCTGCCCTGAGCTGCAGTGGGATACTTGCCATGGGGGATCCTGGGGGACACCAGGGGTGGCCACTTGGGCTCTCGGCCAGGAACTCGCTGTCTCCAGGGCAGGCTGACCAGTCCCAGGGCCCTGGCAGCCCCCACTACCCATGCCCATTCTGGGCTGTCTGATGCCCGGTAGGGTTTCTGGGCCTCTCCCTTGCACGTCTGAGTGGCAATGCTGGCGTTTGTAGCCTGGGGAGCTCCTGACAGTGCTGGTCCTGCCCGCGGAGGAGGCGGTGCCAGGTTGTTTGGAAATGTCAGGCTGTTGGGTGGCGGCATTGCCTGGCACCTCACCCCCGCTCTCCCCCCAAAGGCTGGACACAGGCTGGGGCCCCAGTGATGGAGCCAGGCTGGGAGACAGGATACACGGCTGAGCGGGGGAACTGGCTGGGGGCTGGCTCCTGGGCTGTGGGGGATTGGAGACTGATGGATGAGGGCCCTCTGCTTGGTCCTGCAATTGCGGCCTTGGTGGGCCGGTTGATGCGGAAGAGTGATGGTGCACGTGGGACCATGGGGCGTCGGAGGGATCCCCCACTAGGGAATCCTGCCTGGGGCACCTGGGCACAGTGAAGACAGATATCTCCCAGCAAGACATGTCCCCCACCCTGCGGGACCAGATGCCTTGGGTTGGGTATGGAGCAAGGCTTCTGGCAGACACAGAGATCAGGATGGGAAGGGCCAGAGAACTGGGCAGTCTCCTGCTCTGCATAGGGGCTCCAATGTGATGGTGGGGTGGGGCTTATCCACACTGTCAGTTTCCCCACAAGGCTTTGGGGTCCCAGGGGTTCAGGGGCTCTTCCTCTCTGACTCCACAGCCCTCCATGCACTCCATAGCCCTCTATGAACCCCACAGTTACCCATGGACTCCACAGACTCTTATGCACTCCTGCAGTCCCCCACATACCCCACAGTTCTCCATGCACACCACAGACCCTCATGCACTCCACAGGTTCCCATGCACCGCACAGGCCTCCATGTACCCCCAGGCTTCCATGAACCCCACAGACCCTCATGAGCCCCATGGCCTCCTGTGATCCCCACAGTCCTTCACAGCCCCAGTGCGAGGGCCTCACTTCTGGCTGCTGACTGACCTGCCAGTTTCCTGGAGTTCTTCATCCAACTTCCAAGGTTGCCAAGTCCCGGGAACACCTCAGAAACCTCATGAAACAGTGACAGGTTGTCAGTCAAGTGGAAAGTTTGACATGTTTGAGCAACATTCAGCCCGGGAGGTGCTGGGGGCCAATTAGCAGAGATTCCCAGTCAGCAGAGCCACCGGGCTCAGGGCTGGGGGTGAACAGTCAGCCCAGATGCTGCTGCCCCCACCTGAGGATTTCTCCTCAGCCATGGACTTAGACCTAAGGGACTCCTATACCCTCCCAGCCACCTGGACAGGGTCCCCGCCGTGGCCCAGCCTAGGGCATTGGCTCAGAGCACACCTGCCTGATGATGGAGCCTGACACACAGGAAGCAGCTCCTTGCAGCACCCCAGGGCTCTGCAGGGCTCCTCTGGGCAGAGTAACCTGGGGAGCAATCCGCTTCTGTGAAGCAGGTGAGGATGCTGCCTTGCGGGCTGAAGGCCAAGGGGAAGAGGCACAGTGGGGCCACTCAGGCTGGGCAGTGGTCAGAGCAGCCACCCCTGCCTCTGAGCCACAGGCTTTGGCAACTACTGTTCTGTATAGCTCCTACTTCTCCCCAGCTTTTGAAAAGGCAGGCTCTAGCTCTTGTTGCCCAGGCTGGAGTGTAGTGGCACAATCAGAGCTCACTGCAGCCTCTAACTCCTGAGCTCAGGCGAACCTCTTGCTTTAGCCTCTGAGGGGTTCAGGGGCCCTTCCTGAACCCTGGGACCAGGACCGAGGTCCCAGGTGGGTCCTGGGACTACAGGTGCATGCCACCATGCCCAGATAATTTTTTTAAAATTATTTTTCGTAGAGATGAGAGTCTCGCTTTTTTCCTCAGGCTGGTCTCAAACTCCTGGCCTCAGGCAATCCTGCCTTCTTGGCCTCCTAAAGCCTTGGGTGTGAGCTACCATGCCTGGCCTCAGTTTCTACAGGCTCAGTAGGTCTTCCAACTTTCTTGGCAACTACAGGCCGGGTTCCCAAACATTCGCTGATCTTCCCTCCATCTGGCATCTCCCTCCCCAAAGCTCTGCCCCATCCTAAAATCCCCACTGCAGAAGCTGCCCCTTCCAGAAGGTAGATGGGCATGGGCTCTGCAGCTGTAGGGGTATGGACAGGGCCTCCCTGGGCAGCTTCCTGGGAGCTGCACGATGCATGGGTCACGGGACCCTCCTGGGCAGGTTGAACTGGGAGGTGACAGAGACCTTTCTAAGGTCTCTATGCAGGGTGCTGGGCTCCAGTCACATCGTGCCCTCCCATGAATCCCTGAGGGATGGGAGTGTCTCAGCAGCACCTGCAAGGACCAGCGGGGAGGGGTGAACATCTTTGTTCTGTCCAAGAGCCTTTTTGGAGCATGAGCTCTTGGCATATGCCAGAGAGAGCCATGTTCACTTTCCTTTTATGGCTGAGCTTGAGATGTCTGGATAGAGGGGTCATCAGCCAAGGCACTGATAAGGTCTGCAGGGCTGAGCCTGTAAAGGGCTGAGCCTGGAGTTGGGGGGTACTTCTCCTGCTCAGGCTGGCACTGGGGGTTGGGGTAGGCTGGGTGAGGCTGCCGCTTCTGGCCTGGAAATGTGGAGCCCTGCGCAGTCCTGCCTGTCCCATGGGGTTGCTGGACACAAGAACTGCCAGATGTCACTTGTGTGGGAATCATTTTGCTGTTTGAACGAAGCTGGATTTGTGAGTGTGCTCACCAGCTTGCATGGATGAGGTCTGACCAGGAGACTGACTGTACACCCAGGGTAGAGCTGGGGAGAAGGAGTCCTGGGGAAATAGAGTTAAACAAGGCTAATGTGTCCTCTGAGGAATTCTCAGTGTGACTGGTATAGGTGAGTCTGAGATGGCCAGGTAGCCTGGGTGTGGACACCACCAGGCTAGGACTGCTGTCTGTCTGCTCTGCTCACGTGCCTGTGCAGGGAGGGACTTGGGGGTGGGCCTGGGGAAATTGTGGAAAGTGGGAGTCTGTCCCCAGACACTGTCTCTGAACTGGGGCCAAGATTTAGTCATTTCATATCCTCTCTAGGCAGCGCTTACAGGTGTTGGCCAATATCAGCTGCATTGATTAAAGGAAGAGCTTTCTGACTATTGTCCAAGGCCAGGGCCTGGGTCAGGAGCTCCTCCATGATTGGCTTTGTCTTTTATTTGCTTTGTCAAGGTCAGTTTTTGTTAAGGTAAGTACTTTAACAAAATAATATTCCTTGTCATTATCTGCATGCTGTATACTGCAAATGCTATCAACTTCTTGATCACATAGATATCCATTTTCTGCTTTTTCTGAGGTTTTCTCTGTTTCTGGTATGAAGAATGTATATAACCCAAAGTGAAACATTTTGTCCTTTTTTAGCATCTTGTTCTGTTTGTGGAAGAACTCTACTTCCATATCACCACACACAGGTAATGGCTGAGAGAACTCAAAGTACATGAACTTTTCTTCCCATCGTGTGAGTCCTGAATTGGAGGAATGTATCTTCACCTTTAGCTGGCAGACCACAGACTGAGGCTTGGAAGTTCTGCCACCGAACATTGGAATAGTTTCAAACACTTGTGAAACAACAGTGCCACTGGTCTAATCCAGATGATTCTTTTACAGGTAGCTGTAATAATACACATAGCACCTCTGGGAATAGTTACTCCCTTTTAGTCTCTTGCCCTTACTTCGCCTTAGAAATCTAGGGCCTCTTGTGCTTTGAAAAATTTGCCCCTATGTAATAAATATGCACAAATCATTACACCAGTTTGTCCTTTTCCAGCTTTACGGTGAGTTGCTGCAACATGACTTAGCCATTGGTCAAGATCTTCACAAAAGGTTTGATAAGTTCTAGCTGTAGTGGGTTATGGTCTTCAAAAGGATATTGTGCAACTCTGCAGTTAAATTTTGCGGTGTCATAATGTTTTTCAGCACAAAGATTGTGTGTCTTGTAATGGTTTTTATGCTTTGAATCCAAAAACGTTTCTACATCATCAGTATTGTTCCTGTATGCGCCTTCAAGTCTTTCTGCAGGAAATACCATAGCAATGATGTTTGGATAAATATAGGTTAATTCTAAGTCGAATCCATCCTCTTGATATCTCCTTTTGTTTCTGCTAACGATCTCTTTGATGATGGCTGTCATGTCTGGGAGCCTGTGGCTGAGGAAAAAAGAGGAGAGAGATGGCAGAAGCTGCGGGTGGTGGGTCTTTTTCTGCAGGATGGAAATGGCTCTGGACTTGGCAGTACCTGATGCCCCTTGCTCTACTGCCACTTGGCTCTGGACCACAGCTCAGTAATGGCTGCTGGATGGCAGCTGTCAGGTCTCTGAGCCCAAGCCTGCACAGATACATCCAGATGGCCTGAAGCAACCGAAGAATCACAAAAGAAGTGAAAATGGCTGGTTCCTGCCTTAAATGATGACATTATCTTGTGAAATTCCTTCTCCTGGACAATGAGTCTCAGAAGCTCCCCACCAAGGACCTTGTGACTCCTGCCCCTGCCTGCCAGAGAACAACCCCTTGGATTAATTTTCCATTACCTACACAAATCATATAAAACTGCCCCCCCACCCGTCTCCTTTCGCTGACTCTCTTTTCAGGTTCAGCCCACCTGCACCCAGGTGATTAAAAAGTTTTATTGCTCACACAAAGCCTGTTGGTGGTCTCTTCACAGGAACGCGCGTGACATTTGGTGCCGTGACTCGGACTGGGGGACCTCCCTTGGGAGATCAGTCCCCTGTCCTCTTGTCTTTGCTCCGTGAGAAAGATCCACCTACGATCTGAGGTCCTCAGACCAACCAGCCCAAGGAACATCTCACCAATTTTAAATCGGGTAAGTGGCCTCTTTTTACTCTCTTCTCCAATCTCTCTCACTATTCCTCAACCTCTTTCTCCTTTCAATTTCAGTGCCACCCTTCAATCTCTCTCTTCGCTTAATTTTAGTTCCTTTCCTTTTCTGGTAGAGACAGAGGAGAGGCGTTTTATCCGTGAACCAAAAACTCCTGCGCCGGTCATGGACTCGGGAAGACAGTCTTCCCTTGGTGTTTAATCACTGCGGGGACGCCTGCCTGATTATACCCACATTTTAGAGGTGTCTGAACACCACAGGGATGCCTGCCTTGATCCTTCACCTTGGTAGCAAGCACCACCTCCCCTGGGTGGCAAGCACCACCTCCCCTGGGTGGCAGGTATCACCCATCCCCCACTGTGTCTTTACCCTCTCTTTTCTCTGGGCTTACCTCCTTCAGTGTAGGCAAGCTTCCACCCACCATTCCTCCTCCTTCTCCCTTAGCCTGTGTTCTCAAGAACTTAAACTCTCACCTGACCTAAAACCTAAACGCTAAATGCCTTATCTTCTTCTGCAATACTGCTTGACCCCAACACAAACTCGACAGTGGTTCCAAATAGCCAGAAAATGGCACTTTCGATTTCTCCCTCCTACAAGATCTAGGTAATTCTTGTCATAAAATGGACAAAGGGTCTGAGTTGCCTGACGTCCAGGTATTCTTTTACACATTGGTCCTTTCCTAATCTCTGCTCCCATGCAACTCATGCCAAATCCTTCTTCTGTCTCTCCTATCTGTTCCTTCAGTCTGCATCCCAAGCTCTGAGTCCTTTGAATCCTGCTTTTCTATGGACACGTCTGACCTCTCCCCTCCTCCTCAGGCTGCTTCTTGCCAGGCCGAACCAGGTCCCAGTTCTTTCCCAGCCTCCACTCCCCCACCCTGTAATCTTTTTTATCACCTCCTCTCCTCACACCCCGTCTGGCTTACAGTTTCATTCCGCAAGTAGCCCTCCCCAACCTGCCCAACAATTTCCTCTTAAGGGGGTGGCTGGAGCTGAAGGCACAGTCAAGGTTAATGCTCCTTTTTCTTTATCTGACCTCTCCTAAATCATTTAGGGTTTAGGCTCTTTTTCATCAAATATAAAACCCCAGCCCAGTTCATGGCCCGTTTGGCAACAGCCCTTAAATACTTTACCTAGACCCAGAGAGGCCAGAAGGCCGTCTCATTCTCAATATGCATTTTTATTATCCAATCCACTCCCGATATTTGAAAAAAAACTCCAAAAATTAGATTCCAGCCCTCAAACCCCACAAGAGGACTTAGTTAACCTCGCCTTCAAGGTGTACAATAATAGAAAAGAGTTGGAATTACTTGCCTTCACTGTGAGACAAACCCCAGCCACATCTCCAGCACACAAGAACTTCAAAACGCCTTAGCCACAGTGGTCAGGCAGTCCTTCAGGACCTCCTCCCCCAGGATCTTGCTTCAAGTGCTGGAAATCTGGCCACTGCACCAAGGAATGCCCACAGCCCGGGATTCCTCCTAAGCCATGTCCCTTCTGTGTGGGACCCCACTGGAAATTGGACTGTCCAACTTGCCCGGCAGCCACTCACAGAGCCCCTTGAACTCTGGCCCAAGGCTCTCTGACTGACTCCTTCCCAGATTTTCTCAGCTTAGCGGCTGAAGACTGATGCTACCCAGTCGCCTCGGAAGCCTCCTGGACCTTCACAGATGCTTTGGGTAACTTACAGTGGAGGGTAAGTCTGTCCCCTTCTTAATCAGTATGGAGGCTATCCACTCCACCTCACCTTCCTTTCAACAGCCTGTTTCTCTGGCCTCCATAACTGTTTTGGGTATTGACGACCAGGCTTCTAAACCTCTTAAAACTCCCCAACTCTGGTGCCAACTTGGACAATATTCTTTTATGCACTCCTTTTTAGTTATTCCTACCTGCCCAGTTCTGTTATTAGGTCAAGGCATTTTAACTAAATTATCTGCTTCCCTGACACTTCCTAGACTACAGCCACAGCTCATTGCTGCCTTTTTCCCCACCCAAGCAGTTTCTCAGGCTCTTGGTATTCAGTGGAAGCTTCATACCCCTTACCATCCTCAGTCTTCAGGAAAGGTAGAACGGACTAATGGTCTTTTAAAGACACATCTCACCAAGCTCAGCCTCCAACTTAAAAAGGACTGGATAGTACTTTTACCTCTTGCCCTTCTCAGAATTAGAGCCTGTTCTCAAAATGCTACAGGGTACAGTCCACTTGAACTTTTATATGGATGCACTTTCTTGCTTGGCCCCAACCTTATCCCAGACACCATCCCTCTAGGTGACTATCTTCCAGTCCTCCAGCAGGCTAGACAGGAAATTTGCCAGGCTGCTAATCTTCTCTTGGACGATCAGTTCTTATTAAGAATCTGACCCCTCGGCCAGGCGCGGTGGCTCGAGCCTGTAATCCCAGCACTTTGGGAGGCCGAGATGGGCGGATCGCGAGGTCAGGCGATCGAGACCATCCTGGCTAACACGGTGAAACCCCATCTCTACTAAAAAATACAAAAAACTAGCCGGGCGAGGTGGCGGGCGCCTGTGGTCCCAGGTGCTCGGGAGGCTGAGGCAGGAGAATGGCGTAAACCCGGGAGGTGGAGCTTGCAGTGAGCTGAGATCCGGCCACTACACTCCAGCCTGGGCGACAGAGCGGGACCCCCGTCTCAAAAAAAAAAAAAATCTGACCCCTCAAACTCTACAACCTCAATGAACCGGACCCTACTTAGTCATTTATAGTACCCCAACTGCCGTCTGCTTGTAGGACCCTCCCCATTGGGTTCACCATTCCAGAATAAAGCTGTGTCTGTCAGCCAGCCAGCCTGATCTCTCTTCTTCCTGGAAGTCATAAGTACTCACCCCTGCTTCTCTTAAACTCATCTACATTTCTGAAGAACAGCTGTCACACTTATGAGCCTAACACATCCTTTCATTTTGTTAGGTCTATTCTTCTTTACCCTACTCTTTGCAACCCCCACTACTTGGAGTGCATCCCAAAAACTTTTCATCCCTGCTATCTTCTATCTAGTCATACTCCTATTCTTTGTTCTCCCTATCCATAAATGGTGCCCTTGTCTACACTGCTGGCTTATACTTTTTCTCCAGACCATCATAGCTGGTCCTGGTCTCATCCCCTAACTGCCACTCTTAACTCCCTCTTGGAGTGGATAGATGACCTTTGCTGGGAAGGCACGCTCCAATTCTTTCACCCACTTTACATTTCCAGTTTTGCCTTACACAAGGTCTCTTCTTCCTCTGTGGCTCCTCCACCTACACGTGTCTACCCGTTAATTGGACAGGCACATATACACTAGTTTTCCTTACCCCCAAAATTCAATTTGCAAATAGGACCGAACAGGTTTCTGTTCCCCTCGTGACACCACCACTTCACTACTATTTTGTTTTGTTTTTCTTATTATTAATATAAGAAGACAATAATAGGCCTTGACTGACTTACTGCTGAAAAAGGAGGACTCTGTGTGTGTGTGTGTATATCTATCTATCTATATATATATATATTTTTTTGAGATAGAGTCTCACTCTGTCGCCCAAGCTGGAGTATAGTGGTGCTGTCTTGGCTCACTGCAAGCTCCCCCTCCTAGGTTCACGCCATTCTCCTGCCTCAGCCTCCCAAGTAGCTGAAACTACAGGTGCCCACTACCATGCCCGGCTAATTTTTTGTATTTTTAGTAGAGATGGGGTTTCACTGTGTTAACCAGGATGGTCTCGATCTCCTGACCTTGTGATCCACCCGCCTCAGCCTCCCAGAGTGCTGGGATTATAGGCATGAGCCACCGCACCTGGCCAGGACTCTGTATGTTTTTAAATGAAGAGTGGTGTTTCTACCAAAACCAATCTGGCCTGGTACGTGACAACATAAAAAAAACTCAAGGATAAAGCACAAAAACTCACCAACCAAGCAAATAATTATGCTGAAACCCTTTGGACACTCTCTAATTGGATGTTCTGGGTCCCCCCAATTCTTAGCCCTTTAATACCTATTTTTCTCCTCCTCTTACTTGGCCCTGTGTTTTCCCTTTAGTTTCTCAATTCGTACAAAACTGCACCCAGGCCATCACCAATCATTCTATGCAAAAAATGCTCCTTTTAACAACCCCACAAGATTACCCTTTACCCCAAAATCTTTCTTCAGTTTAATCTCTCACACTCTAGGTTCTCATGCCACCCCTAATCCCACTCAAAGCAGCCCTGAGAAACATCGCCCATTATCTCTCCATATCACCCCCCAAAATTTTCACTGCCCCAACATTTCACCACTAATTGGTTTGATTTTTCTTACTAATATAAGAAGTCAGGAATGTCAGGCCTCTGAGCCCAAGCCTGCACAGATACATCCAGATGGTCTGAAGCAACTGAAGAATCACACAAGAAGTGAAAATGGCCGGTTCCTGCCTTAACTGATGACATTATCTCGTGAAATTCCTTCTCCTGGACAATGAGTCTCAGAAGCTCCCCACCAAGCACCTTGGGACCCCCCACCTCTGCCCACCAGAGAACAACCCCTTTGACTGTCATTGTCCACTACCTACACAAGTCCTATAAAACTGCCCCACTCCTATCTCCCTTCGCTGACTCTCTCTTGGGCTCAGCCCACCTGCACCCAGGTGAATAAAAAGCTTTATTGTTCACACAAAGTCTGTGGTGGTCTCTTCACACAGACGCATGTGACAGCAGCGACTGGTCCTGCTTCTCCTCAGCAGCCAGACTGGCAGCAGCAGCAGTAGCAGCAGCAGTGGAATGGGGAGAAGAGGAATAATCCTCAGAACGGCTGTCTCCACCAGCGGTCTCCGGAGCCCAGGACACGGGGGGTGCGGTGGGAGGTTTAAAACTGGCCTGGGTCCCTGGATGTGCTGCTGCTGCCACTGTTACCATGTTGGAGGCAGTAGAAGGGGAGAGACCGACTCTGGTGTTCCCAGCCCTGGAAATAGTGACAGGAGACTCAGACCCCCTCCCTGGAGCTGCAGCCGCCTCAGCCACCACTATGCCTCAGCTGGCTCCTGCTTAAGCCCATGGCTTCCACCTTCCTTTTCAGGAGAAGCTGAGGAAGAGGCTGCAGGGTTAGAAAAGACCGTGTCCAAGCCAGGCAGTTGCAACTGGACAGTGGCAGGGGGCATTGAGCTGGGATGTCCACTCGACCCCTGACTGTGGATGGGCCAGAGGGCTCAGGTGCTGTGGGAGCTGGCCAGGGAAGGTGCACTTGGAACATACTGTTTTGTCTTCTGCTGCCCCAAAGTCTCCTCAACTTGTAATTTGAAAATAGAAGTGTTGCTGACTTAATTTCTGAGAAAGCACCAAGTAATGGGATTTGTGGATGGACTTGAAGAGCCAAGAAATCAATAGTGGCTGCCTCTCGACCTGGAGAATTATGGAGCCCATGAATTCTCTAGGCCTCAGCTTCGGTCCCCAGGCTCTGAGCACAAAGAGAGGTGGGCCTGGTGGGTGGTGCAGAGCTTTGCCTTGCACCTCATGGCTGGCTCAGCCTGCCCTCCTGGGCCCTCCCATGCTTCCTGCCATCTCTGTGAGGGGAGCTCCCAGCCTCTGCTTAGAATACCTGGGCAGCGTGATCAGACCTTGGGTCCCCTGCACCATCACCCCATTCCAGGCTGGGAAGCTTGAGGACCCAGGCAGGGCCCCAGTGTGCCACAGGGCTTGGCCACTGTGCAACTGCACTGCAGCTCTGGCCTCTGGACAGGCCTTGCCCACCAACCTCTGCCCTCTGCCCTGTGTCCTCCACCCTGGCTGTGCATGGGGGGTGGGGGTTGGGCAGGCACATGGTAGAGTGCCAGTGGAGCCCTGGCAGGTTCTCTTTACCCCTGTGCCAGCCGCCCCAGGGAGCACCAGGGATTGAATGAGTAACTGCCACGTTTATTAAAAAAAAAATTTGGTGACTAACAGAAGTGCTGTTTCTATACATAGAAAAGTTTAAAATAAAAAGCAAAACAGTTTTCAAAGGCACCATGGCATTAATTATTCATTTCTTGCTAATGAAAACATGGCTTTGTAGACGCGGCCTCCCCTTCCTCCAGGGAAAGCCTGGCCTGAAGAGCAGGGGAGCTGGTGACACCTGAATAAAATGGGGGTGGCTGTGATATCCTCCATGGCTATTTAGGGAGCACCCACTGTGTGCCAGGCTCAGCTGACCTGGGGGAGTGCACAGTGGGCACTGGTCACCAGGCAGAAACAGGGCAGTCAATGTCCCTCCAGTCAGGCCTGCAGAATGGGTTGGGGTCTGACCTAGAGGAGGGAGGGGGCAGCAGGAGGGGTTGGCTGGGCAGCAGAGCCACCTCTTGGAGGAGAGAGATGGGGACAGAGGCCACCCTGGCCAATGGCAGAGGACAGTGGCTACACGTCTGGGCACCCAGGCCAGAGGCCTGGTAAACCCCCACAGGGTGGTTGGGTGAGGCCCTATTCTAAGTCATCTGATGACCCTCTCAGATGCTGCTGGATCCCAGAGGGGGAGAGGGAGCCTGCAGGCCTTGCATGGAGCCCAGGCGTGCCATGCCCGACTCCTAATGTGCCCACCAGGCAGAACCAGCCACGTGGTGATGCCACACCAGAAAGGGCCAGCCTGCCGGGCAGATGGGAGCAACATGGGAAGCAGCGGCAGGAACTTCTACTCCCTCTGCCTCCACCTCCCCAGCAGACCGTATGTACACTGACCAGCCGTGTGCAGCAGGGAAATTGGCCCCAGGCCTAGGGCACCCAAGCCCACTCTAGGCATTGCTGTACAAAAAAAGGTGGGTCTAGGGCCCTGTGGACTGAGCCCCTCCTCCTGCAGTTACCCGGGGCAACCCCAAGCTCTGTGGGAAGGCCTGGAGCATTTGTTTGTTTTCTCTGTCACCCAGGCTGGAGTGCAGTGGCACCATCTCTGCTCACCGCAAGCTCCGCCTCCCGGGTTCACGCCATCTCCTGCCTTAGCCTCCGTTGTAGCTGGGACCACAGGCACCTGCCACTATGCCTGGCTTTTTTTTTTTTTTTTTTTTTTTTTTTTTTAAGTAGAGGCGGGGTTTTGCTGTGTTAACCAGTATGGTCTGATCTCCTGACCTCAGGATCCCCCACCTAGGCCTCCCAAAGTGCTGGAATTACAGGCGTGAGCCACTGCGCCCTGCCTCATTTGTTCTTTTGTTACTCATTCGTTTATTCACAAATGTCCCGGAGCTGGCCAGCTGGTTTCCTGGTTAGAGGGGATGTTGATCCCATCAGTTGCCTGCCTGGCCAGGGGGTCTGGGAGGCCCAGAGGAAGCGTCTCTGAGCTGCCTGGGTGCAGATGGTATCCAAGGTGACAGCTCCTGGGGGGAGGGAAATGAGTTGTGCCCTGAGGTGGTGAAGTGGAACCCCAGCAGGGGCCTTTGAAGCCCTGGCAGCCCCTTGGGCAGGTTAGGGAGTGGGAAAAGGCTGCAAGGAAAGGCGCGCCGGGGGGGCAGCCGGAGGGTAAGGCTCCATCTCTGCTGGGCGGCTCCCTCCTGGTTAGCAAGGGCTCTGGTGTCCTAGCACCTGTGCTGGCTCCTGGGATGTGGAGTGGAACCTGCATCCCCGCTGCCCATGTGGGAGGGCCCGGGTGGCTGGGCTTGTGTGCCAGAGACCCGACAAAGCTGGACAGAGCCTGGCGGGACCTGGCCCTGCGATGGCCAGGCTGGGTGTATTCAGAAGGCCTGGGAGGAACCAGCCTGGATACCTCCACCTGATTTCAGCCTGGGAGTGGATGAGGGGAGGCAGCGGGCCTGCGCTGAGCCGCCGCCCACAATGGCCTCCCCTGCTAGTGGGCCTGACCTCACTGGAAGCATTCCTCAGCCTGGTATGATTTCCTGTCTTCACCGAGCCCGCAGGGCCAGCCAGGTGCAGGAGTTGAGCGGCGGTCAGGCCCAGAGATTATTTTCGTTTGTTGGTGCAGGGGCCTAGCAGACCCAAATCTCTTAGAGCTGGGGGTTCTCATCTCACCTGTCACTCCATGGCTCCCTTTGGTGGTTTTTTGTCTGGCGTGGGTGCTGGGCCCGCCCTGTGCTGTGGGCAGCTCTCCAGCCTAGAGCCTACCCGTGACCCTGGGTCTATCCTCAGGGCCCCTTTCAGAGCTGGAGCAACTGGGACACAATTGCTGAGCTCAGCCTGTGTCAGGTGCACAAGTGACCTCGCTTGGGAGACAGTGCAGCGGCAGTGGGCCCAGAGAGGGCTCTTCAGCTCCCAGTCACACAGCCAGGCCGGGAGAGGTGCACACTCTGGTACCTGATTCCCCATCAGCACTGGGTGGGCTGAGGATTGGGGTGGGGACCCAGGGTTGGGGAGAGGAAGGAACAGGGTACAGGAGGAGAGCCAGGGACCAGAGGGCATCATGGAGATGAAGGGGCAGGGAAGCCCAGGAGGGCACACACCATGGCACAGAAGGCAGACACAGACATACATGCCCATATGGCAGCATGCTCACACACACGCGCACACACAGGCTCACATGGGCAGCATGCTCACACACACGGGCAGCATGCTCACACACACATGGGCAGCATGCTCACACACACGGGCAGCATGCTCACACACGTGCACACATGGACAGCACACAGGCACACATGACAAACACGCTCACATGCATACATGAACAGCACACATGCACAGCAGCACACGCAGGACATGCACACATGGACAGCACACATGCACACGTGAGCAGCAGACATGCATGCATACACATGAGCAGCATACACACATGCACACATGAGCAGCACATACACAAGCACACGTGTGCACATGACAGCACATACACATGCACACGTGGGCCACACATTCTCACGCACACATGCATGCACGTGGGAAGCATGCTCACACACACGCACATGTGGGCAGCACGTTCACACATGTACATATGTGCATACCTGGGCAGCATGCTCACATACACACCCATGTGGGCAGCACGCACACACATGCACACCTGGACAGCATGCTCACACACACATGTGCAGCACACATACACGAGGCAGCATACTCACAGACACACATGCACACACACGGGACACTCAGAACAAGCCATGGGGCCTGTGGTGAGGACAGTGGGGGCACCGGGCAGGCAAAGCGGCTGCTGTAGAAATAATTAGTCCCTGGTAGACCTAGCTCATCTTCTCCAAAGCCAAAGGGTGGCTGCCAGCCCTTAGCTCAGGGGAAGGGCTCTGAGGCCCTTCCCCCTCCTTGCAGTGGTTCCTGGGACCTGCAGGGAGCAGGCCAAGCAGGGGCCATAGGGTGCGGGACTCTGCCATGTGATCCCTGAGGCTGGGCCTGGCCGGGCATGCCTAGGCCCCTGTAAACCCCACATGTCCCCAGGTCCCCCAGCACAGCAGCAGTGCGGGGAGTGGAGACGTGAAGATGGGGAAGAAGGAGGCTGGAGGTGCAGGGCCACCCTGTGTTCTCATTGGAGTGGAGGTAGGAACACTCCAGGCCTGGTTGGGGCCCTGTGAGAGTGTCAGGAACCCCAGGCCAGGCCTGGGTCGGATCCATCACTCCCTGGAGGAGGCAGCTGAGTCCAGGGATGCCAGACAGGCTGGTCCCAGGTCGCCAAGCTGACCGGGCCTCAGGCATATGGGCATCCACAGTTGTCTGGGGTCAGGCTGAGGGGCAGCTAGCAGGGTGCAGGAACTCCCAGGCCCTCAGCTTGCAGCACAGAAGAGAGTAACTGCTCTGCTGTTAAAACAGTTTATTTTGCTCTTCAAAACGCTAACAGCTGTTTACAGTCAGCGTGTGGGAGCTGCCCCCTGGATGATGGATTCTGCTGATCCAGTCCTCCCTTGCCTTCCGGCGAGGACGGGTCATCCCAGGCTTTGGGTCAGGATGGGCAGAGCAGACCACTGGGGGCCGGGCCATGATGTTCCCGGCCACTCCACGTCCCCTTGGCTGCTGTCCTGTGTGCTGTCCTGGTTGCTGCCGTGGGAGAGAGCAAGGAAGAGCCGCCCTCTGAGGCTGATACGAGGTGGCACAGTAATGAGAGGGGGTGAGGAGGAAGGACCACTGTGGGAGGCATGGGGTGCAGTGGGAAGGTCAGGGAGGCCTTCTGAGAAGCCTGGCAGGAAGCGCTGTCCAGGGCCTGGAGAGTGTGCATAGCAGGGGACAGGGTGGGGGCAGCCAGCAAGGGCAAAGCCCAGTGGGTGTGGCGATGCCCTGGGGGATGGGCCCCAACGCCCCTAAACTGGTCCAGCTCTCTAGACCAGACTAGTGTGCAATGTGGAGGCTGAGCAACATTCCCCCTCAACTGTATACATATACAGTAGGCACTCAACAGACTCTTGCTGGGTCCCACAATAGCCCTAGACAGAGGACCAAGGCCTGGGCTGGGCGCACTCTGGGCTCCTGTGAGCCCCTGGCAGCCCTGAGCTGGTTTCTGAGTGCAGAGTGAGGGGCTGTCAAGGGTGGAACCTAGGCATGCAAAGGCCTGGAGGCCAGCACAGGGGCAGGGCACCTGCGACCTCGGGACACCGCCAAGGTCCAAAGCCACCTGCTGGTTCCCAGCTGCCTGGCATGGGACCCTGTCGAGGGGGTGGCCAGATGGGGCAGCCCCTTGTCTCCCTGGAACCTGTACCCTCGGAGGCCCAGGATCCCTGGGGGAGGTTCCAGGGCTGGGGAGATGGCCCCTGGGGCAGGGCAGGGACAGACGGGCTGATTCTGTCTAGGATGGGGGGCACACAAAGACTTCCTGAGGGGCACTTCAAGGCCACAGCATTCTATGTGGGACAGGGACATCAGTCAGAGGCGCCCTATGGAGATCCCCAGGTCCAGCGCCTGGTACTGTGTCTGAGAAGACAGTTGTTCCCTTGCAGGCCGCCAAGGCACCTCACAGTCCTGGCCTGAGTCATTGTGGGGTCCTGGGGGAGGAGGGTCCTTTGGGAGGACACTAAGCCTGGACTTTGGGGGGTCCCAGAGCCCCCGGATGCTTGGGGCCTCAAGGCCCAACTTTCAGCCAAACAAAAGCTGGGGGCACAGGTGGGGGATCCCCCTCCGGGGAGGATGCAGAAGCCAAGTCAGGCTTGACCGAAGCTCCTTACCTGATCTGGTGTCTTCCTGTGCAATGGCACGAGAGTCTCACGACACAGCTGGTCTGTGTGACACCCCCTGAGACACCCGGGGAATGTTCCCAATGACCACTGCTGCGCCACTGCCCGACCATGTCGCGGATGCCCCTGCCAGGACTCAGGCAAAACCCAGCTGGCCCTGGCGCGGCCACCCAACAGCCCTGCAGGGCCCAGTGCTGGACCAGGGCCTTGTCTCCAGCCTCTCCCTCATGGGACTTCGGTGCCTTTGGGGACCCTTGAGGGCCTTGCTGCACCTTCCCACCCACTCATCTCTGAATTCAGTCCTAGTGTGAACGCTCACCCCGGGCTGAGCCAGCCCCTCCAGCCACGTTCTGCAACTTGAGGAAGGAACTGCCTTTTGCAGCTGGGATCTTCCCAGGCTTCAGCAGCAACCTTCAATTATAATGCCAAGCAGCTGGCGAATAACACAGCATGCAGCACCCAAGAGCCCGGGTGAGACCTAAGTGGGGCTGGGCTATGAGATCTCTGACTTCTGGGCCCTTCTCACAATAGACCCTCCTGGCCACTCTCCCCCACAGCCCTGGTTGCTGCACTGGGTGCAGGAGTCCACAGCCAGGTCAGCTGCTGCCAGGGTAGAAGGTCGGGACTGCAGACCCTGCCCAAGCCTGGGGTCAGCCTTCCTGGCAGCAGCACCATTTGCTGCTCGGGATCAGCCAGACCAGCTCCCTGCAGATGGGAGGGCTGTGAGGTGAGCACCAGCGAGCCCCTGGAAGTGCCAGAAAATGCCAGTGTGGGCACCAGGGGGCTTCCTTGGGCTGGCACGTCAGGGGAAGCCCACTGGGGCTGCTCAGTGCCCACAATGGGAACTCAAGTCCCAGGAGCTGGGGTCTCACCACACGGTACTGCCCCAGGAGCTGCACCCCAGTGAGGGTCACTGGCTGGCTGAGGTGGGGGATCACTGAGGTCAGGAGTTTGAGACCAGCCTGGCTAACATAGTGAAACCCTGTCTCTACTAAAAATACAAACATTAGCTGGGTGAGGTGGCAGGTGCCTGTAATCCCAGCTACTCAGGAGACTGAGGCAGGAGAATTGCATGAACCTGGGCAGAGGAGGGTGCAGTGAGCCGAGATCGCACCACTGCGCTCCAGCGTGGGCAAGAGAGTGAGACTCCATCTCGAAAAAAAAAAACTGGGATGATCATATGCCAAAATGTTCACAGTGATCATTCTTTGCTGATGGAATTATGGTGGCTTTATGTCTTCACATGAGTTTGTATTTTCCACATTTTATACAATGACTATGAGTTTAATAATTGGAAAAACATGTAGAGGCTGGGTGCGGTGGCTCACACCTGTAATCCCAACACTTTGGGAGGCCAACGTGGGTGGATCATGAGGTCAGGAGTTCGAGAACAGCCTGGCTAACATGGTGAAACCCCGTCTCTACCAAAAATACAAAAATTAGCCAGACGTGGTGGCAGGTGCCTGTAGTCCCAGCTACTTGGGAGACTGACGCAGGAGAGTTGCTTGAACCCAGGAGGTGGAGGCTGCAGTGAGCTGAGATCACACCGCTGCACTCCAGCCTGGGAAACAGAGCGATACTCGATCTCAAAAAAAAAAAAAAGAAAAGAAAAGAAAATGAAAGGAAAGGAAAGAAGAAAAAAATGTAAGGACTCCAGATAATTCATAGATCAGCTTCATTTTGCCGAAAGTGAGCTGGCATTAATGTGCTATAAAGTACAAAGCAGGCAGGGCACGGTGGCTCATACCTGTGATCCCAGCACTTCGGGAGGCCAAGATGGGTGGATCACCTGAGGTCAGGAGTTTGAGACCAGCCTAGCCAACATGGTGAAACCCCACCTCTACTAAAAATAGAAAAATTAGCCAGGTGTGGTGGCGGGCACCCGTAGTCCCAGCTACTCAGGGGGCTGAGCGGGGAGAATCACTTGAATCCTGGAGGCAGAGGTTGCAGTGAGTCAAGACTGTAACACTGCACTCCAGCCTGGGCAACAGAGTGAGACTGTGTTTTTTAAAAAATTATATATAGATACAGGTATAGATATAGATATATTCACTTTATGCAGCCTCATTACAGCAAACTAATCTAAAAAAAACAGTCATATATCAGAAAGCAGTAACTTTTTATCTCAATGAAGAATGGCAGGGTGGAACTCTTGGCCCTGCCTCTGATAACTGGGCAGTTGTGTGGACGGCTCAGCCAGAGGCTACTCCATTTCTCTGTCTCACTCTGCCCCATCCCTATCTCTATCTCTCTCTGAGTCACTCTCTCTCTCTGAGTCTCTCTCTGCCTGTGCACTTGTGTGCATATGGGTCTCTCACCCACGCTCACCTGCTCAAGCTCCTCATCTTCAAGTGCTCCATCACAAAGGTGGCCCCACCTCTCGGCAAATCAATGACCTTCATGGACCTCAGTGCCCGCACCAGGCCCATGCCCCGGAGGGCCTCCAGGTTTGCCACCTCCCCGTCAAACATCTACCGGGCCTGCATCCAGAACACAGCCATGAGCCTTGCCAGCCTTATTGACTCAGCCAGGCCCTCTGCCCACCGGCCCCTTGACGGAAGCCACCATGTGGAAATCACAAGGACCTTCGGTCACTGATAGCTGGCTGGGAGCTGGCATCCACCTGCAGAGGGCAGGGTGCAAGAGATATGCCCTATACTGGGTGTGAACTCATCATAAAATTCACCCACTGAAAAGGTATACAATTTGATGCTTTATTAAATTGATACTGTGTGCAAGTTCTCTCTTGCTCATGGGCAGTTAATCCCCACTCCCATCTCCAGCCCTAAGCAATGCTGCTATGATATTCCATCTCCATAAATTTCCTGCTTCTTTAATAGAAATGGGATATATATATATATATATATATACACACACAAATATATATTTGGAATCTGATTTCCTTCATTTAGCATACTATGTTTGAAGTTAATTGATGCTTTAGCACGTGTTGGTCATTCCTTCATAGTCTGCTATGTTCATTCATACAGATAGTGTTTATTCATTTATCAGTTAATGGACAGTTAATTATTTTTTTTCTATGATGAGTAATGTAGCTTTGAGCATTCATATACAGTCATGTAATGCATAATAACATTTTGGTCATTATTATTATTATTATTATTTTGAGACCCAGGCTGGAGTGCAATGGCACAATCTCAGCTCACCAGAACCTCTGCCTCCCAGGTTTAAGCAGTTCTCGTGCCTCAACCTCACGAGTAGCTGGGATGACCGGCACATGCCACCATGCCCAGATAATTTTTGTATTTTCAGTACAGACAGGGTTTTTCTGTGTTGGCCAGGCTAGTCTCAAACTCCTAGTTTCAGGTGAGTCACCCACCTCTGCCTCCCAAAGTGCTGGAATGATAGCTGTGAACCACCATGCCCAACCAAATTTTTTTAAAGAAATAATAGAACTATTTTCTAAATTTCCTTTGCCAACTTATATTCCTACCATGATGCATAGCACTAATGCTGTACAATGTATGGGAGGCCCCAACATGTAAGAAATGATGAAAGTAACACGTAAAGATTACCATAACACAAGATTATCATTGTTGCTATCATCTTTATCAAATTCTCAAAACAATCTAAGAGTATATTTTTATATAAATGTGCTTGGCAACATAGCAGAAAAAAAGCATTATCAGTTACATACCTTTATCAGTAGCAGAGACAGAAATTTGAAGGGGGAAAAACACTTGTACTCCCAACACAAGGTCAGAATTAACAGAAAAATTCTGCTGGTCACGTTGGACAATTTAACTTCCTGGGGCAGGGTTCTGCAGACAGACGAGCATCTATGGAGCACCTGAAGTAGGGGAATCAACAACACTTGGGTTTCAAAAGTTATCTGGGTTTAGAGCATGAAACTTGGTTGGAGGACACACACCTTGCGTGAGCGAGGTGTCTCGGTGTGTGTGGACGTGTTGGAGGTACAGCATAATGGTGGCTTCCTCCAGAAAGGGACATTTGGGGTGGATTCATTCCATCTGGACAACACAGCTTGATGTGGCATGGACATGAATGGAGGTGAAATGGATAGTAGCTGAGAGGATCAGTCCTGACAAGGGCCAAGGTGAAAAACCTGGGAACCCCTTCAGGTGCAGAGTCTTCAGTTGAAAAAGGAAATACTGGACTTCACAGGAAATACTGAGATGGATCAGCAATGCATAGGAGACAGAGTTCTTGGCCCTGAGGAGTGAGTAGTGTGGATTCTCAAGTTTTCTCTTCTCTCCATTAATTTCTCTTCCAATGGAGACTACTTTGATCGTAAGCTTCCGAGATACCTTGAGCGATCAGATGAGCCTCGGCCCACTCTTGAAGGTAAAGGAAGGCTGCTAGCAAGACTGGCTTCTGGGCTTGGCTGTGTGTGTTTTCTATTGTGGAAAAATATACCTAACACAATACTTATCATTTGAACCTTTTAACCAATGTGTGCACGCAGTGGCATTCAATAGATTCACTTACTTACACTTAAGGCACAATGACAAGGCAGCAAAGGGCCGTTGGGTGATTAGTTCACCACACTTGTTGCAACTGTTTGTTCTGCAGAGTTAAAACATACCAGCATTCAACCCATATGTCCTCTCTTGAAATAAACTGTCCCTGTTGCAGGGAACCTAAGTCTCCATTTACAGAACTCATTGACTATTTGCCTCTTGCAGGAGAAGTCCCAGAATGTCAGACTTCTCATTGGGAACATAAGAAATATGAGCCCCAGGGCTCCTTGAGTCTCTCCCCAGCCAGAGTCCACATCTTTTCCCCCATGTTTTGTGGGTGAAAAGGCCCTTTAGAACCCTAAATTCACCTGGTTTATACTTGTTGCTGGACTCCGTCATTCTAGTCAGAATCTGGGAGGATGTCACCATATGTAGAGGAGGCCAAGAAGGTGTCACCTCTAACATTCTGTAGATATGGTCTGTTTATTCTGTCTACTGTGAGCGTCTGACTTTGAGTAGAATTGAGGTCCAAGGATTGTCATCAGCTTTGTTTAATAAATTATGCCAAGCCACAGAAGAACGATGCACAAATGAGGTGTGTGTTGAATGAATGAACACCAACCAGAGCCTCTCCAGATGTCTGAGTGGGCGTGTGGCTTATATTTCAGCACCAAGGGACTCCTCTTCTGTCTGTATCAAGGAGAAATAGAAGCCAGAAGGAATCTCAGACCTCCTTTAAAAATGTGGCCACAGATTTGCTTTCTTTGCACTTTTCCTAACTCTGAAGGATATGGGCCATTGAGGCAGAATGCTGTGAGCTGCTTCGGTGAGGGGGAAGAGAAAAGTCATTAACATGAATCATAGCAACCCAAACAGAGCTGTTGGTTCAGGGTCCAAGGTATGATTCCTGCCTCATCACAGTTACAAGATTTGAGGGCTGGAAAAGGCCCAGAGATCCTAGACCTCCTCCGTCATCACAGACATGAAGCTGTAGAGGCCTGGGGTGAGGAGCGTTGAGGACAGAAGAGAATCTAAGGTCAGGTTGTTTCCTGCAAAGAGCACTGGGTCCTCCAGGTCGCACCTCCATGATCACTCTCCCCTTTCCTTTCCCAGCGCCACCCCATTTCTGCAAATGGATGCTCGCAAAATGAGTTTTCACAGTGAAGTCTCTGACCATGAAAGCAACAATCTGTGTCATTTCTCTTTCATGTCTTTTTCCTCCTCTTTCTTCCTCATTTTCTAACTTCTCTCTTTCTTATTCATGATATCTTTGCAGCTCTCCCCTATTCCCTCTTTCCCTCTTTTGGGATCCTTGTCCTGAACTGCAGAGGTGAAGTGATGAGGTCCTGAGATAGGACCGCAGAGATGAGGGAGAATTGAGTTCGGAAGCTGGGCTTTAAATTGCCAGGAGCATCAGGGCCCAAGGTGCCACCTCAATTCTAACCCTACCCTTTCTTTCCCCAAGGCCACCCCGTTATTATCACAGCTCTTATACCTGCCAAGGTGTATGATATAGAAGATGAAGTTACAGATACAGAGAACAGCAATCTGCATGTCATTTTCTTTCCTACTAGTGTCTCTTTGATGTTCCCTTTCCTCTGCATACATTCCTCTTGGTGGCTGTGCCCCATTCCCTTTTTCCTCTTTTAGGATCATCATCATGAAGGGCCTGGTCTCACCCAGGCAGCTGAGGTCCTTGGGTCTTCACTGTCTGTCTATGAAATCTCTCCCAGCCCTCAGCCCACTGTCTTGGCCCTGCCCTGCTTTCTGACCCCAAGCTGCAGCATTGAATCCTGCTGAGCAGCCCTGAGTGTTCCGGGCAGGGAGCTGGGCTGGAGGCATGAAGAGCTGGGCTCACCATGGTGGAGGGACCCCTGTGAAATCTGGGTCTCTTCTGGGAACCCCCATCACAGGGCTTTTCCTGCACTGGGGGGCTGTGGACAGGGACAATTCTTCTCTTTCTTTTAGAAGTCAAGAAATTCTCTTATTCTCCATCCGGGTCAAGACATGAAGGACATAATAGATGGAGAAGAGAGAGATGAAATGGGAGTGTGGAGAGGGCAGCATGATGAAGGGAAGCAAGCAAGTGCGTGTGGCCCTGTTCCTTCCCTCACTTTCTTAAGGACACATCAGAAAAACCAACACATCCCAGGAGAACACTGAGCGGCAGCTTGTGGGTGGCCACACAGGTGCCTTGAGCACCCACACAAGCCAGTGAAGGTGCCCTGAGACTGTCCTCCCACCGCACAGTGATTTCCCTTTTAAGTTAAAAAGTACAGGCAAGTTTGGTTGGGTGATTAGAAAGAAAAAATGATCATTAGGGAAAACAACAAAGAGCTCCAGGACGCTGTCCATGGGATGTGCCGGTTCCTGACGGTATCCTGCTGAGGATCCTGGTGGAGGGACAGGGTCACCTCTCCCACTCCTGTGTCATCAGACCTCCTGTTCTCTCAGGGCCCAGGTGCAGGGGACTCTGCCTGTTCATCCTGGAGCCCTGGAGCCCTCCCCATTCCTCTGTTTCAGTATCCAGGGCTATTCAGTATCTCTGGAGGGCTGCCCGTGTGAAGTTCTAGTTTATTTTGCTCCTTGCAGGACATTTACAGGCACTCTCTGTGGTCACACAACACCCTCAGCAGAGGTCCTGAGAGCAGCAACCAGGCTCAGTGTCCTGTGGATCTGACCCAGGGACATCAGCCTCAGGTCACTTTAAGGCCCTGAGGAACCTTCTGGGTCCTGCACACCCAGCCAAGCAAAGCCCTCCTCCCTCCCTCTCTGGCCTCTCCAGTGACATGTGTCTGTGTTGCAGATCCCTGTCCCAACACCCAGGAAGGCCGTGACGTGCAGATGTCACCTAGGCCCAGAGAAGATCTGGAATGTGACTTGTTCTGGGGAGACTGAGTCAGCCAAGAGCCTGCTTCACCTCATTGAGGGGCATTTAGTTTTTGAATACTATCGATTTGGGATTAGGTTTAGAATTATATTCTACATTTAATGTTGAACATTTTTATGGTAAACAAAATCTATTGCTAGTTTTCAATAGATTCTATAAAATAAAAGATAAATATATAAATCTAAACAGCTGGCTAAACAAAGGCAGGCCTTGGTGAGCTGTTCTGGGCACTGCACTTTGTGAAGTGCTCCTGTTTCTCTCTGGGGAAGCCCAATGCTCCCAGAGTTTCTCTCAGCTCCTGACCTGCCCTCAGACTCCCCTACAGAATCCCACAGCTCCTCTTTTGGCTTATTCCAGCTCTCTGCTCTGCCACCTGCTTCTGAGGGTGCTGCCCCACTCATTCTGTGCTAATGACGTGTAGTCTTGTGCTCAGAACATACATGGAGTAACTGGTTTAGTTGCTCAGTGTGATTCCCATCCCCAGCCATGGCAGGCCGCCAGGGTGCTGGTGACGTTGTGTGTTTAAACATGTTTATAAGGAACTGTAAGACTATATACACTTACTATCTGAGCACTGCACCATCCTTAAAACAAAGCGTATCAACAGAAAAAAATGGCCACAACGGCAACTTCAGAGGCCAGCACAGCTTGATTCCTCTGATTCCTAACAAATGTTTACGGGAGAAAGAAGGCCAGTCTCCTGCATACTCTTCCAGAGACGAGATGTGGAGACGCATCCGGGCTGCCTTCGTCAGATTAGGAAAATCTCGACACCACCGCAGCGGCGGATACGGCAGGGAGGGGCATCTCGGACCAAAGGCTCCTGAGCGTATCTGTCAAAATCTGACATCAATCTTCAGCAGTCTCGATTCAGAGATGCTCGGGACAAACAGCAACTGAAATCTCATGGTGGGATTTGCATGGAGTTGATGAAGACAGGATCACTGGCTGTTTGGGTGCAGCTGGGGAGAGTGGTGAGAAAGAACAGTGCCATCGGGTTAGTGGAAGGCACATTTGGTGACAGAGGGAAGGAGGCCCTGTGTGGTCCTTGGGAAGGATCCTGGGTTGGGTATATGAAGGCTGTGGCAATGGGCAGACCCTCTAAAAGGAGCTGTACTCTGCCCCTGTCTTTTCAGAGGTCTAATGGTGGGAGGAGGAGCTTGTAGAGACTGATTCTCGGTGAGAAATGATGTGTGCGGGAAGGTGCACCCTCTGTGCTGGAGCAGCCACTGCCCCTTCTCAGCCAGGCCTGAGCCCAGGCTGCTCAGACAGCTGCTCAGCTCTTCAGTCCACGAGACCCTGGGAGGTTGTGGGCTTCACTCACCAAACCACCCGAGCAGCAACCCAGCCGGCCTCCTGTTCATAAGAGTTTGTCAGTTTTGATGAAACTAATTTTTTGTGATGCTGTCGTAAGGTTGCGGCTGGCTTGCAGCCATATCTGGCTTTAAGAAAGAAACCAGTTCCTCCACTTGTCCTGAGCTCTGAGGCAGTTGGGAGTCAAGCAGCCACTAGTTATTCAGGGTGGTCGCTGGAGCACCGGACACCTCACCTTGAGGCAGCCCACACTGTGAAGGTGTTGGGGGAGGAGTGACACAGACTGGACACGCTGATCCTTCAAGGGGCCTTTGTTTGGGATCAGCTGCATCATATTTTGGGTCAGGGATTAAAATGCAGAGGCAGAAGCCTGGGTCAGGCACCTCCCACAGGACAGCAGCTCTTCCCAAAGCAATCCTGGAACAAGATTTGGGAAATGGAGTGACGGAAGCCCTGGTTCAGGAGCCCAGGGCGAGACCTAGAGGGCTTCTGCTTGATGGATCTTCGGCTCCAAGGAACCAACTCCATTCCTAGCTCCAGCCCATCCCTCCTCAGTGTGTGGCTTTGGAAAATCACTCAGCCCCTCTAAATGTCAGTTTTCAACTGTAAAATGTGGGTCACAGCCCTGCTCTGTCCATCCCACAGAGCTCATATGAAGGTCAGAGGAGATGAGGGCAGATTCCCTTGAAGAGCTATAAGGCATCCTGCCCATTTAAAGGCTGGAAAGAGATCTTCCACCTTCCATGTCTTGTAGTCAACCAAGTTTCCTCTCTGGAGGCAACCACTGCTACATGTCTGTCTTTTTCCTGCAGACGCTTCACATTTGAACACTTTTATAGCACTTATGAAGTGCCAGTCATTTTTCTTCAGGCTTAATATGGATCTGCTTAGGGTAAGCTTCGGAACATGATGCTAATAGGCAGGCCCCATAAACACTTTCGTATCACACAGCAGGGGACTGAGCACAGAGGGATTAAGTCACTCTGTCACTTTCCCAGGGTCCCCCAGCTTCTAGGTAGGATCTGAGCCCAGGCCATCAAGCACCTGTCTCTTGCTCTCAGTCACTGAGCTCAGCTGTCCTCCTGAATTGTCTCCTCTCATTGGAGTAACGTCCTGACACAATCAGCCTGTTGTGTATTTTAAGTGCCCACCACACTGCAGACCCCTCCCTCCTAAGTCCAACTTTGACTCAGTTGCTCCCCTAGGCAGCTGGTGAATCGAAGTGTGGCCTGGGAAGGTTGTTAACACTTGTTCATGGTCTCCTGCCATCAACATGTCAAGAGTGGTCTCTATTTTGACTTTTCATCTTTCCTTTTTCTGTTCCTTTTTCCTTTCCTTCTCTCCCTCCCTCCCTCCCTCCTTCGCTCCCCCCCGCCCCCGTTCATCCTTCCTTTCTCTTTTCCTTTTCTCTTTCTTTTTTCTGAAGGCATGATCTCAGCTCACTGCAACCTCTGCCTCCTGGTTCCAGCAATTTTCCTGCCTCAGTCTCCCAAGTAGCTGGGATTACAGGTGCCCACCACCACACCTGGCTAATTTTTGTATTTTTAGTAGAGATGAGGTTTCACCATATTTGCCAGGCTGGTCTTGAACTCCTGACCTCAGGTGATCCACTTGCCTGAGCCTCCTAAAGTGCTGGGATTACAGGTGCCCACCACCACACCTGGCTAATTTTTGTATGTTTAGTAGAGATGAGGTTTCACCATATTGGCCAGGCTGGTCTTGAACTCCTGACCTCAGGTGATCCACCTGCCTGAGCCTCCTAAAGTGCTGGGATTACAGGCATGAGCCACCATGCCCATCCTTGAATGTATTTTCTGAAGATTATGGCTCAAAGATACAACAAGATCAGGAAGGTTTAAATACGGGATACACCAGAAAAGTGATCTGGGGTCAAGGAACTCTCCTGCCAATTCCCAGAGGCATCCCAGTCGGCACCTGGACAGACAGCAGGTTTAGCCCCGACATCACCCCCTGCCAGTTACTGTACTGAAGGCACTGTAGACCTGAAGCTGTTAAAGAGATTGGAGTAGTTGCTGTAGTTTGTACAGCAGGGCCTGAATTTTGGTGAGGAAGGGTGGGAGTGGTGAGGCACCCACTCAGGGCTGGTGCCACCACTGCCCCTTCTCAGCCAGGCCTGAGGCCAGGCTGCTTTGATCGATAGGCAGTGAGACCCCGGGAGCTTGCAGACTTCACTCTTTGAGCCGTCCAAGCACCAGCCCCGCAGGCTGCTTTTTCAGTTAATGAATCCTATGAACTGCCCAGCAGCCTGGTTCGGTCAGTTGGGAGGTGAATCTAATTCTAAGGACAACTGTCACATGGGCATTTGGTTTGGAATGTCCTGGGTTCTGAGTCAGTTGAAAGTCAAGGAGGCTCCTGGTCATTCGGAGCAGTCACCTGATCACAGGGAAGCCTCCCCACAAGGCAGCTACAGTCAAGTGCTAGGGCAGATAGACTTAAATCTGGACCCCCAGGGCTTCAGCAGGGCTTCTTTTGGGGAAAGTCATTACATTTTGGGTCAGGGGTGGAAATGTAAAGCCAGGAGTTGAATCATGATTTGGGCCCTTCTCTTAGGCCAAGCACCTTCTCCAGGCATCAGTGTCTCCCTGCAGCAGCCATAGGGGTGGGAGGATTTGAGAAAGGAGTGAGGAGGGTCCTTGCTTTGGAGTCCAGGGCATGAACTCCTGGTCTCAGGCACTCAGGGATCTCCATCTCCAGGGAACCAACTAAATTCCCTGCCTTAGCTTCATTACTCCTCAGTGTTGTTACTCTGAGCAATTCCCTGAATCTAAATTTCAGTGCCCTGAATCATAAAAGTCACAACCGCTACTCTGCCCAGCCCACATCATTTATAACGGATTTTTTTCCATGAGCTGTAAAGCATTATGCCCATGCTATGTGGAAAAGTATGGCCCTGTCCTCCCCTTGCCTTCCATGTCCCCTCTCATGGACCTGTCCTGATGCTGCACGTCTTTTCTTCCAAATGTGTAATCATTGAACTTATGTGGGCAGCACTTAGGAAGTACCCATCATTTTTCTTCAGGCTGTGTATTTATCTTTAGCCTCATAGCATGATAGTAATAAGCAGGCCCCAGTAACGTGTTCACATCCCAGAACAGGGAGCTGAGGACAGAGGGACTGAGTGACATTCCTAGGCACACGTGGCTTTGACTTCAGGCCATCAGGCACCAGTACCCACACTCCGGTCACTGTGTTGTGCTGACTTTCTACATTGTCTCATCTAAAGAAAGCTGCTGGGCATGGTGGCTCACGCCTGTAATCCCAGCACTTTGGGAGGCTGAGGCGGGTGGATCCTGGCTAACACAGTGAAACCCCGTCTCTACTAAAAATACAAAAAATTAGCAGGGCATGGTGGCGGGTGCCTGTAATCCCAGCTACTCCGGAGGCTGAGGCAGGAGAACGATGTGAACCGGGGAGGCAGAGCTTGCAGTGAGCCAGATCGCGCCCCTGTATTCCAGCCTGGGTGACAGAGTGAGACTCTGTCTCACCAAAAAAAAAAAAAAAAAAAAAAGAGAGAGAAATCTATCTGTGGGGTATTGTATGCACCCCAAACTGCAGGATCCCCCTTCCTATGCCCCACTTTCATTCAGGTGGCTCCACTAGACAGCTAGTAAGAAGGAGATGCAAAATTTGACCTGGCAATACCTCTTTCTCTTTTATACATGCATTTGGACCAAGAGAAAAATACAATAGATTCAAATAAAGATGTACATGGGGATGGATCCTTGGGGAAGAAAATGTAGCCTCTGGTCCACAGCTGTTCAGTGCCTCAAAATAGGCTCTGGGCAAAGAACAAGGTTAAGCCTCCAATAGCATTCCATATACCCCACTCCATTAAAATCACTGTGGGAATTTAATCATGGAGTTGATTCATCAGTAACGATTGCAGGTTATTCAGTGCACCATATTTAGAGACAATAGATAAGTTTTAGGTCATATTCTTTTGTATTGAAGTATAATTCACATTCCACAAATTCACCTTTTTGAAGGATATAATTCCATGGTTTTTAGTAAATTTTGGTCTTGCCATTATCCCCACTACCTAATTTCAGTTCCTTTTCATCACCCCCAAAAGAAACCCCCTGCTCATACCAGCCAACCTCATTCTCTCTGCCCGCCCTGCCCTGGGAACCTCTAATCTGCTTTCTCTGGATTGTTTTATTCCGGACATTTCATACACATAGAACCATATGATGGGCTGCCTTTTGTGTCTTCTTGCAGTAAGCAGAATGTATCCATGTGCATTTGTGTTGTGGCGTGTATCTGTACCTCACCTGTTTATGGCTGAGTAACATCCATTGGTGAATATAACTCTCATTTTGTTTTATCAGTTGATGGACAGACAGGTTATTTCCATTTCTTGGCTACTAGTGCCACTTGAAGTATTCACGTTCAAGTTTTTGTGTGAATGTATCTTTTATTTCTCCTGGGTGTGGAATTGCTAGGCCATATTGTAAACCTGCGCATAACTGTTTGAGGAACTGCCAAATCTTTTATATTTGTACAAGCAATGTAGGAAGGTCTAAATTTCCCCATATTATTGCCAACACTTGTTTGTTTTTTGCAAACAATCAGAAAGCATTTATTATACTGAAATGTGTACATTTCTGTGCCACTCAGTATAAGTTCAAGTTTGATCAGCATCTAAGTATTTTTACCCCGCTTCTAAAACCTGATGAGGAATTCAAAATAAGCACACAGCATTAAATGACATTTATTGTTTCATAAATCTTGAGACCCGAAAAGGAATGGTAGACAAGCAAAACTTTTAAAACAGCCAGGCGCGGTGGCTCACACCTGTAATCCCAGCACTTTGGGAGGCCAAAGTAGGCAGATCACGAGGTCAGGAGATCGAGACCATCCTGGCTAACATGGTGAAACCCCATCTCTACTAAAAATACAAAAATATTAACCAGGCATGGTGGCCGGTGCCTGGAGTCCAGCTACTCAGGAGGCTGAGGCAGGAGAAGGGCATGAACCTGTGAGGCAGAGATTGCAGTGAGCTGAGATAGCGCCACTGGACTCCAGCCTGGGCGACAGAGCGAGACTCCGTCTCAAAAAAAAAAGAAAAAAAAACTTTAAAAACAAGAGATAAGAGCCAGGCTCAGTGGCTTATGTCTGTAATCCCAGCACTTTGGGAGGTTGAGGTGGGCAAATCACCTGAGGTCAGCAGTCTGAGACCAGCCTGGCCAACATGATGAAACCCCGTCTCTCCTAAAAATACAAAAATTAGCCAGGTGGGATGGCAGGTACCTGTAATTCCAACTACTTGGGAGGCTGAGACAGGAGAATCCCTTGAAGCTAAGAGGTAGAAGTTGTGGTGAGCTGAGATCTCACTACTGCACTCCAGCCTGGGTGCCAACATCCAGACTCCATTAAAAAAAAAAAAAAAGAGATAAGTTCACTTATTTGCCCCGTGACTGGTATAGAAAACATACGGTCACACAAAAGCAAAGGGAAAATGTTAGAAAGGAAACCTCTCTGCCTATAGGGTCTATAGAAGTTACAGATATTTTCAAATCAAAGATGAAAATAGACCATGCTTTTTTGTAGCAAATAATTAACCCTTTTATGAATAAAACATAAAATGTCAAAGCTTTTACCCACTGAAGTAGTTTGTCTTCTGGGAGAGATTTAAAACTCAAAATTACTCATTCCCTATTTTTGCCTGAACAAAGATGAGGATCAAATAGTACATTAAAACCTGAGTAAATGGACAGAGATGCTACAATTAAAATGGAATAGAAATTAAAAAAAAAAAAAATCGGGCCAGGCTCAGTGGCTCACACCTGTAATCCCAGCATTTTGGGAAGCCAAGGCAGGTGGATCATGAGGTCAAGAGATCGAGATCATCCTGGCCAACATGGTGAAACTCCGTCTCTACTAAAAATACAAAAATTAGCTGGGCATGGTGGTGCATGTGTAGTCTCAGTCACTCAGGAGGCTGAGGCAGAAGAACTGCTTGAACCTCAAAGGCGGAAGTTGTAGTGAGCCGAGGTCGCACCACTGCACTATAGCCTGATGACAGAGAGACTCCGTCTCAAAAAAAAAAAAAATCAGAAATCTTGCAATGTTTATTTGTGACTCCACTTTTC
The DNA here is from genome assembly GCF_007565055.1 of Rhinopithecus roxellana. Lineage (NCBI taxonomy): Eukaryota > Metazoa > Chordata > Mammalia > Primates > Cercopithecidae > Rhinopithecus > Rhinopithecus roxellana. The sequence continues at coordinate 58,298,529 of NC_044561.1, forward strand.
CTTTTCTGCAGGACTAGACTAAGTTCATTAAAAATAATTATAGATCTATTTTGGTGGATACACAACATGTAAAGATGTAATCTGTGATATAAGTAACGTAAAATGGACAGGCACAAAGCTGCATAAGAGTGAAGTTTTTGTATGTGATTGAAGTTTATATTAATCAAATTAGATTGTGATAACTTCGGGATGTTATATATAATCTCCATGATAATCACAAAGAAAATATATAAAGAATATAGATGAAATGAGAAGGGAATCAAATAGTATAACTTTAAAAACTTAACAAAATATTTTAAAAGTCAGTCATGGAGGGACCAGAAAATTCATGGATATGTGGAAATTAAACAACACACTGTTAAAAGCCCAATGAGTCAAAGATGAAATCCCAAGGGAAATTAGAAAATGTCCTGAGAATAATGAAAATGAAAACACAACACACCCAAACTTCTGGCAGGCAGCCAAAGCAGTATTAAGAGGTAGGTACATAGTGGTAATTGCTGACATTAAAACTGAAGAAACATTTCAAATCAACAACTTAACTTTTTACCTTACATAATTAGAAAGAGAAGAGCAAACCACACTGAAGCTAGCAGAATGAAGGCAATGATAAAGCTTAAAGCAGAGATAAACAGAATTGGAACCAATAAAAATAGATAGATAACAAAAATTTAAAACTTTTGTGAATCAAAGGACATTATTAACAGAGTGAGAAGGCAACCTATGGAATTGGAGAAAATATTTGCAAACCATGTATCTAATAAGGGGTTAATACCCAGAACATGTTTAAAGAACTTCCAGCCAGGTGCCGGGGCTCACGCCTATAATCCCAGCATTTTGGGAGGCCAAGGCAGGTGGATCATCTGAGATCAAAAGTTCAAGACAAACCTAGCTAACATGGTGAAACTCCGACTCTACTAAAAACACAAATATTAAACCCGGCGTGGTGGTGGGTGTCTGTAATCCCAGCACTTTGGGAGGCTGAGGTGGGCAGATCGTTTGAGCCCAGGAGTTGGAGACCAACCTGGGCAACATGGCAAAACCCATCTCTAATTTTTTATAAAAGGAAAAAATCAAAGAGGAGAAAACACTTCCTAACTCATTATATGAGGCCCTCATTACCCTGATGCCAAAAAGTGACAAAGACGCTACAAGAACATAAAACTACAGTATCCTTTATCAATATTAATGCAAAAATCAATGAAATACTAGCAAATCTTATACCATATTGAATGGATTATACACCAGGAACTCATGGAATTTTTTCTCAGAAAGTAAGGATTGTTCAACATAGGAAAATCAGTCAAAGTAATATACCACGTTAATAGAATGAAGGAGAAAAAAGCACATGGCAGAGAAAAAGATCTGACAAAACTCAACTCATTTTTCTTTCTTTTTTTTTTTTTTTGAGACAGAGTCTCCCTCTGTCACCCAGGCTGGAATGCAGTGGCCTGATCTTGGCTCGCTGCAAGCTCCACCTCCTGGGTTCACGCCATTCTCCTGCCTCAGCCTCCCTAGTAGCTGGGACTACAGGTGCCTGCCACCATGCCTGGCTATTTTGTGTGTGTGTGAGTGTGTATTTTTAATAGAGACGGGGTTTCACCGTGTTAGCCAGGATGGTCTTGATCTCCTGACCTTGTGATCCACCCGCCTCGGCCTCCCGAAGTGCTGAGATTGCAGGTATGAGCCACCGTGCCTGGCCTCATTTTTGATAAAAAACAAGGAATACCCGAGAACTCCCTCAACATAAAAAAGACATATATGAAAAACCCACAGCTAACACCATACTCAATGCTGGAAAACTCAGATTTTCCCCTAAGATTATGAACTAGACAATGTCAGCTTTCATGACCTTAATAAATTATTGTAGTAAGAAAACCCATGAGACATACCCTCTTAACTACTCTTTGTTTTCATAGTTTTTTTTTTTTTTTTGAGGTGGAGTCTTGCTGTGTTGCCCATGCTGGAGTTCAGTGGTGCGATCTTGGCTCACTGCAAACTTCCACCTCCTGAATTCAAGTCATTCTCCTGCCTCAGCCTCCCAAGTAGCTGGGATTGCAGGTGCCGGCTCCCACGCCCAGCTGATTTTTGTATTTTTAGTAGAGATAGGGTTTCACCCTGTTGGCTAGTCTGGTCTCAAACTCCTGATCTCAGGTGATCCACCCACCTTGGCCTCCCAAAGTGCTGGGATTACAGGTGTGAGCCACCGTGCCTGGCTGGTTTTTTAAAGTGTAGAATATAGGACTGTTAATTACAGGTATGTTGGTATAGAGCAGATCTCTAGTACTTATTCATCTTGCTTAACTGAAACTTCATGCCTACTTATTAGATATTTTCCCTTTTCCCCAGTCCCTGGCAACCACCAATCCACTCATTCATTCTATCCATTTGATCATCTTAGATACCTAATGGGAATTATGCAGTATTTGTCCTTCTGTAACTGGCTTACTTCACCAGGGTAATGTCCTCAAGGTTCATCCACATTGTCACATATTGCAGAATTTCTTGATTTTAAAAGGCTGAATAATATTTCATTGGATGTGTATACCATATGGTCTTTATCCATGCATCCACTGAGAACATTAGGTTTTTTCTGTATCTTAACTATTATGAATAGAACTTATGAACATGGAAGTGCAGGTATCTCTTTGAGATGCCGATTTCAATGTTTTTGGATAAATACCCGGAAACAGAATCGCTAGATCATTTTGTAGTTCTATTTTGAACTTTTGAAAGAAGCTCCATACTGTTTTCCATAGCAGCGACACCATTTTGCATCCTCAACAACAGCATAAAAGGGTTGCAATTTCTCCATATTCTTGCCAGCATTTGTTATCTTTTTTTTTTTTTTTTTTTTTTTTTTTTTTTTTGAGGCGGAGTCTCGCTCTGTCGCCCGGACTGGAGTGCAGTGGCCGGATCTCAGCTCACTGCAAGCTCCGCCTCCCGGGTTTACGCCATTCTCCTGCCTCAGCCTCCCGAGTAGCTGGGACTACAGGCGCCCGCCACCTCGCCCGGCTAGTTTTTTTTTTTTTTTTTTTTTTTTGTATTTTTAGTAGAGACGGGGTTTCACTGTGTTAGCCAGGATGGTCTCGATCTCCTGACCTCGTGATCCGCCCGTCTCGGCCTCCCAAAGTGCTGGGATTACAGGCTTGAGCCACCGCGCCCGGCCGCATTTGTTATCTTTTGTTCATTTGTTTATTTATTATTTTTTGAGATGGAGTCTCGCTCTGTTGCCCAGGCTGGAGTGCAGTGACACGATCTCGGCTCACTGCAAGCTCTGCTTCCCAGGTTCATGCCACTTTCCTGCATCAGCCTCTGGAGCAGCTGGGACTACAGGCACCCGCCACCATGCCCGGCTATTTTTTTTTTTTTTTTTTTTTTTTGCCTTTTTAGTAGAGATGGGGTTTCACCATGTTAACTAGGACAGTCTCGATCTCCTGACCTCGTGATCTGCCCGTCTCGGCCTCCCAAAGTGCTGGGATTACAGGCGTGAGCCACTGCGCCCGGCCCATCTTTTTTTTAAATAATTTTCATCCTGACAGGTGTGGGGTGATATTTTACTGTGGGGTTTTGCTTGTATTTTCCTGATGATTAGTGAATGTTGAGCATTTTAAAAATATACCTGTTGCCTATTTGTATGTCATTTTTGAAGATATCTTTAGCTCATTTTAAATTGGTTTGTTAATTTTTTATTTTTGCTATTGATTTATAGGAGTTTCTTATATATGCTGGAAATTAACCCCACTTTTTCTATTTAGCATAGTATTGGAAGTCCCAGCCAGAGTAATTAGGTAGGAAATAGAAGCAATTCAAAAGCATCCTAATTGGAAAAGAAGTACAAATATCTCTATTTGCCGGGCATGGTGGCTCACCCCTGTAATTTCAGCACTTTGGGAGGCTGAGGCGGGCAGATCACTTGACGTCAGGAATTCCAGACCAGACTGATCAACATGGTGAAATCCTGTCTCTAGTAAAACAAAACAAAACAAAAAAATTACCCGGGCGTGATGGTGCATATATTCCCAGCTACTTGGGAGGCTGAGGCAGGAGAATCGCTTGAACCTAGCAGGCAGAGGTCGCAGTGAGCTGAGATCACACCATTGCACTCCAGCCTGGGCAACAGGAGCGAAACTCCGTCTCAAAACAAAACAAAACAAAACAAAAAAACATTCTATTCAGGATAACATAATCTAGGCTGGGCACAGTGGCTCACGCCTGTAATCCCAGCACTTTGGGAGGCCAAGGCGGGCGGATCACGAGGTCAGGAGATCAAGACCATCCTGGCTAACACGGTGAAACCCTGTTTCTACTAAAAATAAAAAAAAATCGGCCGGGTGCGGTGGCTCAAGCCTGTAATCTCAGCACTTTGGGAGGCCAAGACGGGCGGATCACGAGGTCAGGAGATCGAGACCATCCTGGCTAACCCGGTGAAACCCCGTCTCTACAAAAAAATACAAAAAACTAGCAGGGCGAGGTGGCGGGCACCTGTAGTCCCAGCTACTCTGGAAGCTGAGGCAGGAGAATGGCGCAAACCCGGGAGGCGGAGCTTGCAGTGAGCTGAGATCCGGCCACTGCACTGCAACCTAGGCGACAGAGCGAGACTCTGTCTCAAAAAAAAAAAAAAAAAAAAAAAAAAAATTTAGCTGGGTGTGATGGCTGGGGCCTGTAGTCCCAGCTACTTGGGAAGCTGAGGCAGGAGAATGGCATGAACCCGGGAGGTGGAGCTTGCAGTGAGCTGAGATTGTGCCACTGCACTCCAGCCTGGGCGACAGAGAGAGACCCATCTCAAAAAAAAAAGAAAAGAAAAAGAAAAAGAAAAAAAGAAAGACGACACAATCTTATATGCAGAATTTTTAATTTCCACCAAGAAAAACACAGCACTAATAAAGAAATTTATCAAAATTGTTGTGTACAAATTCAATACACAAAAATCAGTAGGAATTTGATAAACAAGCAGTGAACAATTTGAAAGGAAATTAAGAAAAAATTATGTTTACATTAGCATCAAGGAGAAGAAAATACTTAGGAATTAGCTTAACCAAGGAGGTGAAATATGTATAAACTGAAAACTACAAACATTGCTGAAGGAAATGAAAGATTACATAAATAAATGGAAAGGCAACATGTTTATGGTCTGGATGACTGATTGCTGTTAAAATGACAGTGCTGTACTACCTAAAGTGATCTCTAGATTCAATGCAATGCCTTCTCAAATCCCAACAGTGCTTTCTGCAGAAATAGAAAAACACATCTAAAAGTTAATATACAGTCACCAGGGACCCTGATTAGCCAAAACAATCTTAAAAAAAGAAAACCAAAGATTTATACTTTCTAATTTCTTCAAAACTACAGTAATCAAAACAACATGGTACTTTTGTAAGCACAGAAATATAGACCAATATGATAGAATAAGGAACCTAGGGATAAACTCTCACATACATGGTCAAATGATTTTCCACAGGATGCCAAGAACAAGACAGAATAGTCTTTTTCAACAAACAGTGCTGGGTAAACAGGATATCTACATGCAAAGGAATGAAGATGGTGCATTGCCTAACGCCATATAATCATAACTGAAAATAGATCAGAGATCTAAATGTAAGAGTTAAAACTCTACAACTCTTAGAAGAAAAGATCAGGGACAAGTTTCATACCGTCAGACTTGGCAATAATTTCTTGACAGTGGCACTAAAAGTGCACGCAACAAATGAAAAATAAATTGGACTTCATCAAAATTTAAACCTTTTGTGTACAAAAGAACTCTACTAAGTGAGTTAAAAGACGATACACAGAATGGAATAGAATACCTTAGAGACAAACAACATTTGGAAATTGCAAATCATGAAAGGACTGGGAATGTTTGGGGGTCAGGTAAGATTATGGTTAAAATATCAATCAGCCCTTGTTCATCCCTGAGCAGATGTGTGGTGGTATTGTGGTGGACCTTTACTGGACACTCTGCCGAATAACTGGAGTGGCACTTGTACTTTAGTCCAGTTGGCTATCCCTTTCACCCTGGCATTTCATCAACTAGAAGGAAAAAAAATAATAAGACATCATAAAGTGAGAGAAGCCCCTTATGGGTCTTCCGACTCTCATGTCTATTTAGACGCAATTAGAGTCCCACAAGGAATACCAGATCAATTTAAAGTTGGAAATAAAACAGCTGCAGGATTTAAGTCAATATTTTGGTGGATGACAGTTAATAAAAATGTAGATTAAATAAACTACATCTATTACAACCAACAGCAATGAGGTTTTCATGAGTTAAATGAAAAACTCATGTCGGCCCCAGCCCTGAGGCTACCTGACCTGACAAAACTCTTTACACTCTCTGTTTCAGAAAGAGAAAAAATGGCAGCTGGAGTTTTAACCCAGACTGGGGTCCTGGCCAAGGCCAGTGGCCTATCTCTCAAAATAACTAGACAGGGTTTCCAAAGGCTGGCCCCCAGGTCTAAGGGCCTAGTAGCAATGGCCCTGTTAGCACAAGAAGCAGATAAACCAACCCTTAGGCAAAACCTGAACATAAAGGCCCCCCATGCTATGGTAATTTTAATAAATACCAAAGGACATCATTGGTTAACAAATGCTAGATTAACCAAGTACCAAAGCTTGCTATGTGAAAATCCCCACATAACCACTGAAGTTTGCAACACTGTAAACCCCACCACCTTGCTCCTGGTATCAGACAGCTCAGTTGAACATAATTGTGTAGAGGTTTTGGACACAGTTTATCCTAGCAGGCCCAACCTCCAAGACCATCCTTAAACATCAGTAGACTGTAAGCAGTACATGGATGGGAGCAGCTTTGCCAATCCCTGCAAAGTGACTCTGAAGAAGACAACAAGCCTGCTCCAGTCACACCCGGAAGCTGGTCCACGCACAGCCGAAGCATGAGGAAACTCATGGCGGGACTCATTTTCCTTGAAATTTGGACTTGTACAGTAAGGACTTCAACTGACCTTCCTCAGACTGAGGACTGTTCCCAGTGTATATATCAAGTCACTGAGGTAGGACAAAGGGGTGCTATAGTCCTACTATTTTATGGTGATTATAAGTGTACTGGAATTCTAAAAAGAACTTGTTTATATAATGTTATTCTATACAAGGTATGTAGCCCAGGAAATGACCAACCTGATGTGTGTTATGACCCATCTGAGCCTCCCATGACCACAGTTTTTAAAATAAGATTAAGAACTGAAGACTGGTAGAGGGTCATAAATGATGCAAGTGTTAGCCAAAACAGGAAGAAAAAAAATAAAAAGGGTGCCCAAACAAGTCACCTTAAAATCTTGGTGCCTGTGCTGTCACTAATAGTAGCAAGTTAGGAATAAGGTGTAGTTCTCTTAATTAGAAAAGAGGCTATATGGCAGAAAATAAGTACACCTGTCATAAACTAGGACTGTGAAAGGACCCAGGCCACCTTCACAAAGGAAAAAAATGGCCCTTCCTGTACTAAGGGACAATGTAACCCCTTAGAGCTAGTAATAACCAATCCCCTTGATCCTCGCTGGAAAAGGGGGGAACGTGTAACCCTAAAAATTGGTGGAGCGAGACTGGATCTTCAAGTAAACATTGTGGTTTGAGAAAAAGTTTACAAATGCTCTCCTGAGCCAGTATTTCAAACCTTCTATGATAAACTAAAAGTGCCAGTACCAGAAATTCCAGGAAAAACAAGAAATGTGTTTTTGCAATTAGCCGAGCATGTAGCCCAGTCTCTCAATGTCACTTCATGTTATGTATGTGGAGGAACTGTAGTGGGAGATCAATGGCCATAGGAAGCCTGAGAATTAGTACCTATAGACCCAGTTCCTGATGAATTCCCAGCTCAAAAGAATCACCCTGATAATTTCTGGGTCCTAAAAGCCTCAATTATTGGACAACATTGCACAACTAGAGAAGGAAAATAATTCACTCACCCTGTAGGACGACTTAGTTGTCTGAGACAGAAACTGTATAATGGTACCACAAAAACAGTCACTTGGTGGAGTTCAAATCACACAGAGAAATCCATTTAGTAAATTCCTAAAGTTGCAAACCGTGTGGACCCACCTGGAGTCCCACCGGGACTGGACAGCCCCTACTGGATTATACTGGATATGTGGGCATAGAGCTTAAGCCAAATTACCTGACCAGTGGGCAGGTAGTTGTGTTACTAGCACTATTAAACCATCTTTCTTTCTACTGCCCATAAAAACAGGTGAACTCCTGGGCTTCCTTGTCTATGCTTCCTGCAAAAAGAGAAGCATAGCTATAAGAAATTGAAAAAAATGATAAGTGGCCCCCGGAGAGAATCATACAATATTATAGGCCTGCTACTTATGCACAAGATGGCTCATGGGGATACCGGACCCCCAGTTACATGACCAACCGAATTATATGGTTACAAGCTGTCTTAAAAATAATCACTAGTAAAACCAGCAGAGCCTTGACTATTCTGGCCTGGCAACAAACTCAGATGAGAAATGCTATCTATCAAAATAGATTAGCTCTCGACTACTTGCTAGCAGCGGAAGGAGAGGTCTGCAGGAAATTTAACCTTACTAATTGCTGCCTACATGTAGATAATCAAGGGCAAGTAGTTGGAGACATAGTTAGAGATATGACAAAACTGGCACATGCGCCCGTGCAAGTGTGGCATGGATTTGATCTTAGGGCCTTGTTTAGAAAATGGTTCCCAGCGCTAGGAGGATTTAAAACTCTTACAATAAGAGTTATAATAGTAATAGAAACCTACTTACTGCTTCCTTGTTTGCTACCTGTACTTCTTTAAATGACAAAAAGCTTCATTGCTACCTTAGTTCACCAAAATGCTTCAGCACAAGTGTGCTACATGAATCACTATCGATCTGTCTTGCAAGAAGACGTGGGTAGTGAAAATGAAAGTGAGAACTCCCACTAATAAAATCAGTGAGAGTCTCAAAAGGGGGGAAAATAAGGGAGGAGACCACCCCTCATATCATCTTATGCCCAATTTCTGCCTCCAAAGAAAGAAAAACTAAAAGGCAGAAATGAAATCCACAGGCAGACAGCCTGGCGCCGCACCCTGGGCCTGGTAGTTAAAGATCGACCCCTGACCTAATTGGTTCTGTTATCTATAGATTACAGACATTGTATAGAAATGCACTGTGAAAATCCCTGTCTTTTTTGTTCTGCTCTAATTACCAGTGCATGCAGCCCCCAGTCATGTACCCCTGCTTGCTCAATCAATCATGACCCTTTCACATGCACCCCCTTAGAGTTGTGAGCCCTTAAAAGGGACAGGAATTGCTCACTCAGGGAGCTCGGCTCTTGAGACAGGAGTCTTGCCAATGCTCCCGGCCGAATAAATCCCTTCCTTCTTTAACTTGGTGTCTGAGGAGTTTTGTCTGCCACTCATCCTGCTACATCAGGAATACCTGTTTTCCTTCCTTGTGTAAAGTGGTGGCCAGTGCTGCCCTCATGTAGTCTCCTATTTTCTTGGAATTGACAACTAAGAGGTCAGCTCAGAGACTGGGCTTTCTGGGAGGTGCATTTTCAGTGTAATTTGCCCTATACTCTTCTTCTTAATGTAAAAGATGAATAGAAGGGGCACAGACTTATGCAGAGAAGCTTTTTTCTACCCATGAGGAAAGGGAGAGGGGAGCTTGACTGCTTAGCTTGCCCCTAGTTGAGGGAGGGTTGGCTGCAATTAAATTGCTCATACAGTTTTGGGCATATTGATGGGCCCAAAACAGGGATGTTGGGAAATAAGAATTAGATGCAAATGACATGATATAAGACCAGACAGGAGCAAGGACTTCTCCCTTGAATTTCAAGTTCTAAGAGGTCTAGAAAGCAGATTTTACACAGTAGCTCAGGCCAGAATTGGAGCCACAAAGACAGATGAGAACTGGTGTTGCAGACCTGCTGGGAAGAAATGTGAAACAGAGGAGTGTGTATCGGGTGGAGGATGCGGCCAAGCTTCATCTATGCCAGGACACTGCTCTTGAGGTCTTCGTTAGCAGTGCCTGTGGAGCTCCACCCATCCCACAAGAGTCTACAGGGTGGACAGGACGGACGGGGCAGAGTGAGTGAATGGAAGATAACCAAGATGGTGACAGAGTAGGGGAGGCAGATGTTTGTCAGGATGTTGGAGAGTTTTAATCAGCAGGATAACATCATTGCCTTGTGTTTTAAGGGATTCACCATGGTTGTAGTGTAGAGAATAGGGTATAGGAAAGGTGGAAATGGGGCAACCAGTTAAGCTTCTGCAGCAATCCACGTGGGAAATGATGATGGTGTACCTCAGGAACTACTGGATTGTGGACATATTTGAATAATAGAGGGAAGGAGAGACATGAAGGAGGACTTCAATGTTCTGCATCCCTTGCAGCTGGAAAAAATGAAGAACCATCAACCGAGATGAGGGAGCTATGAGTGGAACAGGTTTTAGAGGGAATATCTGGAAATCAGTTTTGGCCATGTTAAATGTAACTGAATTACTAGACACCCAAGTGGAGATGTGGAATAGGCAATTGGGTATCTGAGTTTGGGTTCCAGGGACAGATTGACGCTGGAGAGCTAAACGTAAGAAGCACTGCAAATCTTGAGCTATTTAAATTCATGAGTCCAGATGAGATCATCATGAGAATGGAAATAAGGTAAAATGTCTAAAGATGAATTTCTTGGGCATTCCAACATTAAAAGGTCCAATAAGAAGTAACCAGTGCATAGAAAGCCAAGGGCAGAAAGTGTATCAAGAACAGGTATGGGCCAGGCATGGTGGCTCACACCTGTAATCCCATCACTTTGGGAGGCCAAGGCAAGCAGATCACTTGAGGTCAGGAGTTTGAGACCAGCCTGGGCAGCATGGCAAAATCTCATTTCTTTTTTTTTTTTTTTTTTTTTTTTGAGATGGAGTCCCGCTCTGTTGCCCAGATTGGAGTGCAGTGGCACAATCTCGGCTCACTGCAAGCTCCGCCTCCTGGGTTCATGCCATTCTCCTGCCTCAGCCTCCCGAGTAGCTGGGACTACAGGCGCCCGCCACCATGCCTGGCTAATTTTTTGTATTTTTAGTAGAAATGGGGTTTCACCGTGTTAGCCAGGATGGCCTTGATCTCCTGACCTTGTGATCCGCCTGCCTTGGCCTCCCAAAGTGCTGGGATTACAGGCGTGAGCCACCGCGCCCAGCTGTGAAACCCCATTTCTACCAAAGAAAAAAAAACAAACACACAAAAATTAGCCGAGCATGGTGGCACACACCTGTAGTCCCAGCTACTCGGAAGGCTGAGGTGGGAGGATCATTTCAGCCTGGGAGGCAGAGGTTGCAAGGAGCCAAGATCGTGCCACTCTACTCCAAACTGAGGGACAGAGTAAAACCCTGTCTCCAAAAAAAAAAAAAATAATAATAATAGGTATGACCAATCACATAATATTAATTTATATTACTGTAATTATGTGTTGTTTACAGTTATTAGTGTCATTTATTTTTATGGCTGGAATAAGAGTCTATCGCATGACTTACTGTAGTTTGTTCATACCTTCTCCTGTTGATGGGCATTTGGGTTGTTTCCATCTGTTGACCTACTATAAATAAAACTGTCATGAACAAGTCTTTTTATGGAAATGTGTTTCCACATCGGAGTAGAATTGCCAGGTCAAGCTGAAAGAGGACGTTTAATTTAAGACATTCTCAGAACTTTTGTCAAAGTTTAGTTAGAGTTTTCTAAAGTCCCACTAGAAATGTATGACAGTTCCAGCTAATCCCCATGCTACTGACATTGGTGGTATCAGACTTTTAAATTTTAACAATCTTTGTGAGTTCCCATTGGGTTGTAGCTTTAATTTTAATATACCCGATGATGAGTGATTTTGAGCCATTTTTCATCTATGTATTGACCATTGCAAACGGTCTGTCTTCCCTTGTAAACTGTCTACACAGGTCTTTTACCCATTGTGTTTGGGTTGTTAGTCTTTTGATATTGAATTGTAGAGGTTGCTTATGTATACTAGATATCTTCTAGCACTTTCTACCACTCTAGCTTGTGTATTTACTTTCCTAATGCTGTCTTTTGATGAGATTGTTTTAAATTTGATAAAGTTATAATTATTGTAACGCTTGATGCTTTCTGGGTCCTGTTTAAGACTTCATTTCCCATGGCCAGGTTACAAAGATATTCTTCTATGAAGCTTCTAAAGCTTTGTAGTTTTAGTTTGGAGTTTTAGTTAGTTTGGGTCATCAACTCAAACTAACATGCATTCGTGAGTCAAACTAACATGAAGTAGAGATCAAGATTGATAATTTTCTTTCAATAGGAGCATCCAATTTTTTCCAGCACTATGTGTTAACAAGACCTTACTTTCCTCTATTGGACACCTTTGGTGCCTTTGACAGAAATCAACTGGCCATAAAAGTGTGGGTCAACTTCTGGTTTTCCTTTGAGTCCTGTCTCAAGATTTCTTTGGCTGTTTTATATTTCCATATAAATCTGTGTTGATTCTTGTTTATAAAAGCCTACAGTGTTTATACTTGAGATTACATTAATTTGTGGAAAACTGACATCTTAAAACACTGAGTGTTCCAATTCATGCATGTGCTATATACATTTAGACATTTCAAACTTCTCTCTTCATTCAGGGTGTGGCTCCTTCACGCCTTTGTTGCCGAGGTGAACATCCGGGCTGGGCACGGTGCTTCACGCCAGTAATCTTCACACTTTGGAAAGCCAAGGTGGGCAGATCACCCGAGGTCAGGAATTCGAGACCAGCCTGGCCAGCATGGTGAAATCCTGTCTCTACTAAAAGCACAAAAATTAGCCGGGCGTGGTGGGACATGCCTGTAATCCCAGCTACTCAGGGGGCTGAGGCAGGAGAATCACTGGAATCTGGGAGGCAGAGGTTGCAGTGAGCCATTTGTGCTGCTGCACTCCAGCCTGGGTGACAGAGTGAGACTCCGACTCAAAAAAAAAGTTATCTATATCTATAGCCTTCATCAGGTTGAGGTGGTTCCATTCTGTTCCTAGTGTACCAATAATTATTTTCTTAAATATGTTGGAATTTATCAAATGCATTCTCTGTATTTATTGAGACGATCATCTGGGTTTTCTTTATTTTGTTAACATGGTGAATTACATTAATTTTATAATATCAGGTTAATCTTGCATTTTAGGCATAAACACAACTTGGTCATGAAGTATTATTTGTGTAAGTATCTGGAAGTTCACTAGTCTATAGTTTTTTTTATAATGTATTTGTCTGGTTTTTGGAATCATAGTAATACTGGCCCCACAAAATAGGGAGAAAATGCTCCCTCTTCTTCTGTTTTCCAAAATAGTAATTATAAGACTTGTATAATTTCTTTCTTACATACTTAATAAAATCTCTGGGTAAACTGGAGAGCATGTATGTGTGTAAGAAAGTTTCTATTAAATAATTACTCATTCAGATTCATCACTAGATATTAAGAGTTTCTATATTTTCTTACAGCAGTTTTTGTCCTTAAATTTTTAAATTTTGTCTTAGTTGTCAAATTTGTTGGCATATATTTTAAATATTTTATGATTTTCTTTTTAAGTATAAACTATATAGCAATATTCTACTTTCCTGGCATTGCAAATCTGCACCTTTGATCAATTTTAATTGATCATTTTTTTTTTTTTTTTTTTTTTTTTTTTTGTTGAGACGGAGTCTCGCTCTGTCGCCCAGGCTGGAGTGCAGTGGCCGGATCTCAGCTCACTGCAAGCTCCGCCTCCCGGGTTTATGCCATTCTCCTGCCTCAGCCTCCCGAGTAGCTGGGACTACAGGAGCCCACCACCTCGCCCGGCTAGTTTCTTGTATTTTTTTAGTAGAAACGGGGTTTCACCGTGTTAGCCAGGATGGTCTCTATCTCCTGACCTCGTGATCCGCCCGTCTCGGCCTCCCAAAGTGCTGGGATTACAGGCTTGAGCCACTGCGCCCAGCCTATCATTCTTACTATGAGATTATATTTATCACTTGTTGAAGCATCAACTTTTGACTTCATTCTTGTTCTCTATTTTTTGTCTGTTTTCTATTTCATTGCTAATAAACTTAAGAGTTATATCCTTTCTTCTACTAACTTTGTCATTTTCAAGCTTCTTAATAAAAATAGAACATTTCTTTTATTCTAACATAATCATCTAAAGGTTAAAAAGTTCTAGGCCGGGCGCGGTGGCTCATGCCTATAATCCCAGCACTTGGGAGGCCGAGGTAGGCAGATCACCTCAGGTTGGGAGTTTGAGACCAGCCTAATCAAAATAGAGAAACCCCATCTCTACTAAAAATACAAAATTAGGCAGGTGTGGTGGTGCATGCCTGTGATCCCAGCTACTCAGGAGGCAGGAGAATGGCTTGAACCGGAGGCAAAGGTTGCAGTGAGCTGAGATCGCTTCACTGCTTTCCAGTCTTGGCAACAAGAGTGAAACTCCAAAGTGCAGATTAGTAAATTACTTTCTGGCTGGGCGCGGTGGCTCACGCCTGTAATCCCAGCACTTTGGGAGGCCGAGACGGGCGGATCACAAGGTCAGGAGATCGAGACCATGGTGAAACCCCGTCTCTACTAAAAATACAAAAAATTAGCCGGGCGCGGTGGCGGGCGCCTGTAGTCCCAGCTACTCAGGAGGCTGAGGCAGGAGAATGGCGTGAACCCGGGAGGCGGAGCTTGCAGTGAGCCGAGATCACGCCACTGCACTCCAGCCTGGGCCACGGAGCGAGACTCCATCTCAAAAAAAAAAAAAAAAAAAGTAAATTACTTTCTGGCACCACCGTTTATCCTAAACCTTACCTGCTACAATTTTAAATCAGGTACTGATTTGGGATTGCGTCCTAAAGAGATAATTAAGGGCACTGAAGAACAAAATTATTCTTGATAGAAAAAAAGGCAATCAATTCAAATATTCAATGAGAGAAAAGCATTATACTTATGAAATCTTTTTGTAGATAAGAAAATCAGTGATCTAGATTTATGTTTATAGCCATAGAGAGATGTTCTTTTTTTTTTTTTTTTTCTCCTTGAGATGGAGTCTCACTCTGTCGCCTAGGCTGGAGAGCAGTAGTGTGGTCTCGGCTCACTGCAACCTCTGCCTCCTGGGTTCAAGTGATTCTCCTGCCTCAGCCTCCTGAGTAGCTGGGATTACAGGCATGCTCCACCATGCCTAGCTAATTTTTGTATTTTTAGCAGAGACAGGGTTTTGCCATGTTGGCCAGGCTGGTCTCGAATCTCAGAACTCAGGTGATCTGCCCACCTCGGTTTTCCAAAGTGTTAGGATTACAGGCGTGAGCCACCGCACCCAGCTGAGATGTTTATTTTTTTAATGTGAAAAAGCAGATCAATTATTTTTGAATTCATGTGCCTGGAAAATTCTGAGTTTACATTTTTTTAAATGCACTAATTAGTACCATCTTACTCAGGTTCAGGCTTGTATAACAAAGGACCACAGGTGGGTGGCTTGTAAATAACAGAAATTTATTTCCCATAGTTCTAGAGGCTGGAAGACCAGGATCAAAGTACCAGAATGGCCAGATTATGGTGAGGTCTATCTTCTGGGCTGCAGACTACCAGTTTCTTGTTGTATTTCTCAAACGGTGGAAAGAAGGCACAAGAGCTCTGTGGGATCCCTTTTATGGGGGTACTAGCCCCATTCAAAAGGCTCCACCTTCATGACCTAAGTCACCTCCCAAAAGCCCCACCCTGTCATTCCATCACCTTGAGGATTAGAATTTCAACATATGAATTTTGGGGGGACACATTCAGCCCATAATAAGTACAATGTTTCCACTGCAAGTCAGGAAATCTGTAACTCAATTATAAAATAACTGTAGGATTATTCAAAAAGGCCTTGCTGGCTAATTCCACTAAGCTTCACTTCCCAAGGAATGCACCCAAAACAGTCTCCAGGAACACAGGTCACCAAGAAAATATTTGGGAAGACCTTGTCCAACGGGCTGTCTATGGAGCTCCCTGGTACAAATGTTTCATTCCTTTTTTCTTTTTTCTTTTAGAGACAGGGTCTGGTTATGTTGCCCAGGCTGCAGTACAGCCGTACAATCATAGCTCATTGCAGCCTCAAACTCCTGGGTTCAACTGAGTCTTCTGCCTCAGCCTCCCAAGTAGCTGGCACTGTAGTCATGCACCACCACACCTGGCTTTTTTTTTTTTTTTTTTTTTTTTGTAGAGACAAAGTCTTGCTAAGTTGCTCAGCCTGGTCTCAAACTCCTGGCTTCAAGTGATCCTCCCACCTTGGTCTCCAAAAATGCCAGGATTTATAGGGCCAAGCCATCACATTCAGCCCATTCTTCCTTCTTAATTGTGCTGTATAGTTTCCATTTGTCCTTCTATATACTCCCTGACCAACCCTCTGCACCCTGCTCTAAGCCTTAGAGAAGAGGGGATTTTCATTTTCAAATGAAAGCTAGAAAGAGCCTGGATTTCAAATGGCCTGGGACACTGATTCACTGACTTACTTTGGCCAGTGTATCTTTACTGGCTTCCTTGCCCTTGACTTCTAGTTGGGTGCAGCCAAAGCGAGGCACCAGCAGGAGCTAGAAGGAAGGGAGGGCACTAAGAATGAGCTGTCTATTCATCTATACCGACACACAGCTCCTGCCACACAGCTCAATGCAGTAACCACATCACCGCATGTCTCTTCTAACTAGAGGTGTATATTAGTCAGTTTTTATGCCATACAAAACCACCTCAAAATCTGAATGGCTGCAAGAACAAACATTCGTAATTTTCTGCAAGGATCTGAGCTTAGGCTTTCTTGAGCTCAGCTAAACTTTGTCCAGGCTGCCAGTTGGTTTCATGAGTCCACTCTTTCTAAGGAGGATGTTCTTGTCATGGCAAATGACAGAAGCACAATGGGGCAACCATGACATGCTAGCCCATATCCAGCATCTGCTCTTATTATATCCTACATCATCTTCTGTTGAGCTAAGCAAATCCCATGGCCAACCCCTAATCCAAAAGGAAGGGGAGGGACACTCCTTCTAGTCTTTTGGGAAGTACTCTGAGGTCACATGGTTCAGAAAAACAAGCCTTAGAACAATCATTGCATCTATCTCAAGGGGCTAACAGCTCCCCATAGTTGCTATCCCTGGAATACAGCACTATTGCAAGTTGTCTTTTCTACAAACTGCCTATCCCTGTAAATAATTCACGTATGTGACTGGGCATGGTGGCTCATGCCTGTAATCCCAGCACTTTCGGAAGCCAAGGTAGGTGGATCATCTGAGGTCAGGACTTCGAGACCAGCCTGACCAGCATGGTGAAACCCCATGTCTACTAAAAATACAAAAATTAGCTGGGTGTGGTGGTGTGCACCTGTAGTCCCAGCTACTCAGGAGGCTGAGACAGGAGAATTGCTTGAAACCGGGAGGCAGAGGTTGCAGTGAGCCGAGATCACACCACTGCACTCCAGACTGGGTGACAGAGCAAGACTCCATCTCAAAAATCAATAAATCAATAAATAAATCATGTATGCATTTTTATTTAATGTTGTATTATTTTAACATATTGGTGGTGGTGTTAGTATAGTTTACTAAGCATGCTTCAAACCTCCAGTTTGAGGTTGGCAGATATTCTTGCTAGTACCGTGAAGAACACCGGGTTCCATCAGGAATTCAGCCCACATTGACTGAACACTGCCTCTGTGCTCAGCTCGAGGTGGATTAGAAGCTGCTTAACAAAAATAACAACTGTCTTTGCTGACCTCATACTGTCCTCTGTGCACTACGCTAGAAGCTTCAGTTAACCACTCTGGGCTGGGTCTCATAAATTATTGCAATATAAGGAAACTGAAACTCAGAGTCCTAAAGCAACTTGCCTAACATCAATCAGCTGGGAGAAAAAAGAGGCAGATCTGAAACAGGGTGCTCCTGATTCCACAGCTCTTTCCTCTTGCCCTTGACAGCCTCCCATTACAGTAAAAATATGTGCCTTGTAAATGTAATAAACTCATTTCATTCTGACCCCATCTCTGTGAAGAAGGTTCATTTACTAAGCCCATTTTGCAGGTGAGAAAATGGAGTCTCAGGAAATGGAACCTAATTCTCCAGAGTCTCTTTGCTATACATTTGCAAAGCTAAAATGCAAATATAATTCCATGGAAATCCAAAATTCATTCTCTTTCTACCATACCTCACACCCAACCACATTTACTATTTCACCAAGGCTCCATCCACAGCAGGTCCCATGGGAACTCTGACCAACTCCGACCACAGCCTGCTGAACAGATGTCAGCCTCCTCCACCCTCTGCTTCATCACTCCTCAAATGGCCTGGCCCCTTTCTGGGCTCCCCAAGCTCTATACTCCCATGTCACTTGCTCAGCAACCCATGTTTTACAGCCCTCTTGATGAAGAGCAAATCTGTATTAATTTCAGAATGACTCAAGCTTTAAATTAGTGGTCATGATTGGCTTGGCCATCCTGAGAGGAGATGCTGTTGACTGGCCCAGGCATATAAATCTAATGACGGCCTCAGGAAACTCATTGACAGAGCAGCCAGTGGCCTATGTGCAAAGGAATCATTTAAACAGCCATGAGCTACCTGCAAAAACACATACCATGTAATTTAATTTTTTTCGAGACAGGGTGTCGCTCTGTTGCCCAGGCTGGAGTGCAATGGCACGATCTCAGATCCATCTCCAGAACTCAAGACATCCTCCCACTTCAGTCTGTGTAGTAGCTGGCACTATAGTTGCAAGCCACCATACCTGGCTAATATTTGTCCTTTTGGTAGAGACAGGGTTTCACCACATTGCACAGGCTGGTCTCAAACTCCTGGGTTCAAGTGATCCTCCCAGTTCAGCCTCCCAAAGTGCTAGGATTACAGGCGTAAGCCACGGTTCCCATCTAATTTGATTCAAAGCGGTCCATGGTCATTTTCTGCTGGACAAAGTTCAGTGGCTTCCTTTGGAATTAAGTGTGAGAACTTCCCCTGAACCATTTCTGTTATAAATTGTAGTGATGATGGTGATAGCTATGCAATAATAGGTAATATTTATTAGCCACTTCCCATGTATTGTATCATCTTACATCTTTACAGGAGCCCCATCCCATGCTATCTTAGCTCGGACTGCTACAACAAAATACCATAGCCTGGGTGGCTTAAACAGCAGACATTTGGCAGGGCATGTTGGCTCATGCCTGTAATCACAGCACTTTGTGGGGCGAGGTGGGTGGATCACGAGGTTCGAAGTCGAGACCAGCCTGGTCAACATGGTGAAACCCCGTCTCTACTAAAAATAGAAGAATTAGCCGGGTGTGGTGGCGGGCACCTGTAATCCCAGCTCCTTGGGAGGCTGAGGCAGGAGAACTGATTGAACCGGGGATGCAGAGGATAGTTTGAGCTGAAATCACACCACTGTTTTCCAAACCTGGGTGACAGAGTGAGACTCCATCTCAAAAAGAAAAGAAAAGAAAGAAAAGAAGAGAAGAGAAGAGAAGAGAAGAGAAGAGAAGAGAAGAGAAGAGAAGAGAAAAGAAAAGAAACCAAGCATGAAGACCCAGCTACAGAATTCTCTCCCACCTAGAAGGATGGTCTCAAGGTGGATAAGCTACACCTCAGCCAGGCATGATGGCCCCCACCTGTGCTCCAGGGGACAATAACTCAAAATAGCCACCGGGAGAAGACACATAGACTCTGTACCCTTCACCACCCCTGCGTGCTCCCCATTCCAAGTTTTCCTTTTTAAACCCCTTCACTCAGCCCTAAAACTTAAAATGGTCTCTGGGAGGCATGAGCCTGGTCATTTCCTAACTGCTAACATTTAAAGAAAGTTACTTTCCTTTCACCACCTTCACTTCTTGCATTTTGTCTCCTGACTGGTGAGCAGCCAGACTGGTGTTTGGTTATATTAAGATGGCCTTTCTTTTAGAAAATAATGGAGACAGTGGGTGTGTGAGGTTTTCTTGTCCCTCATAACCAACATTTTAACATTTACCATTCTATAATTTTATTTCCAAATTTCAGGCCCAAAAGATTTAAGATCGAAGATTTCTCTTCACGAACAAGCTATATTGCTGAGTTAGAAGGAAATTCAGGTTCATACTTGGCCAACAGAACTGTGTTGGTAGGCTACTCTTACTGGAATACATTCGATAACACAGTGTGTATCATTATAAATGCACCAAACAATAAGAATTATAATAAAAAATTATCATACCAAAAGCATTAACAACAGAAGAGGAGCTCAATTTTTTTTTTTTTTTTTTGAGACAGAATCTTGCTCAGTTGCCCAGGCTGGAGCGCAGGGGCGCCATCTCGGCTTACTGCAAGCTCCGCCTCCCAGGTTCACGTCGTTCTCTTGCCTCAGCCTCCCAAGTAGCTGGGACTACAGGCACCCACCACCATGCCTGGCTAATTTTTTGTATTTTTAGTAGAGACAGGGTTTCACCGTGTTAGCCATGATGGTCTTGATCTCCTGATCTCGTGATCTGCCCACCTCGGCCTCCCAAAGTGCTGGAATTACCGGCATGAGCCACCGTGCCTGGCCACAAGAGGAGCTAGATTTTTAAATAGAATGAAAGATTAAGCCCTTGGATTATTTGATAATCATATTAATAAAGAGAAGTGGCCGGGTGCAGTGGCTCATGCCTGTAATTCCAGCACTTCGGGAGGCCGAGGTGGGTAGATCACCTGAGGTCAAGATTTGAGACCGTCCTAACCAACATGGAGAAACCCCATCTCTACTAACAACAACAACAACCACAACAAAAAAAATTAGCCAGACGTGGTGCAGCACGCCTGTAATCCCAGCTACTCAGGAGACTGAGGCAGGAGAATCGCTTGAACCTGGGAGGCACAGGTTACAGTGAGCTGAGATCACACCATTGCACTCCAGCCTGGTCAACAAGAGTGAAGCTCCATCTCAAAAAAAAAAAACCAAAAAAAAAAAAAAACCAAAAAAAAAAAAAACCCATAAATTTTCTCAATGTAAGTATTAGGTACTAAGTAGTTGCATATTTCACAATGTAAGTAAATCTTATATTGAAGGAATAAAGTCTGCATAATAAGAGCTCAGTAAATAACAACTTCTATGAGCAACAGGACAATACTATGTCCCTGGCATTTGGACTTAGACAAAAACCTTTGTTGAATCACAGCCTGTCCAGGTATGGCCTGTCCAGGTATGCACTGTGTGACCCTGAGCAGGTCACGTCATCTCTCTGACACCATTTCCTAGTATGTTGGGTGGTGAAAACTCACATTACAGAGGCCTGTGGGGGTACAGGAGTCAATCTGTGCAACGAGCTCAGCACGTTACAGCCACTGGAGTTAAAATCACTACCATAATGGTGAAGAGCCCTGGCAAACACTGCAGTCTCCATTCTCCCCACTGAGAAATCCGAAGGGCTGACCAGCTCCTGTGTCTTTCCCAAACTAGGATCCCAGGAATTAGAGATGGTGATGCTCAGGTAGGTACACAGCAGTATCTAGTGGACTAGGAGGAGAATTGATGAAGTGTCACAATAACATTGGGAAGAGGAAGTTTTAAGGCTGGGGAAAAGGTTGGCAGAGAAGTCAGGAAGGAGGCCTGCACGTGCTGGGTGTCCCCAGTGGAGAGATCAGAGGAGGTCCCTTAACAGTTATCAGGACCTCAAGCCCCCATGTGCTAGCTGAGGGCGTCCTTCTCCCTCTCCCAGGCCTCCCTGGTTGCTGGGTCTCCGGATCCTATGGGCTCAGGGGCCCTTCTTTTTTAAGCTCTGCTTCATATGTCTGTGTCCAGCTGGGGGCACTGACCCCAATGCCCCAGTCCCCAGGGCTGATGCCAGGACAGTAGAAAGCTCTGTGCCGGGGCGCAGCCAAGGTGTCCCCCATGGCTCTGGTCCACACATTGGCAGCTGGGCCTTGTGTCCCTCTGACACCAGATCCTAGGGTTTCTGGCTCTGCCACCTCTGCCATGATGCTCCATTCCAACCATGTGGCTCAGCAGGGAGGGGCACTACACACTGTCCCTTCCTCCTGCTCCACATTCCTTCTGCATTCCTGCATGCCCTGCACAGGAGCCCTCTACCCTCCTCCTTCTGTTAGGGGAATTCATAAGATACCAACTTTCCCTCTTTTCCCTTCTGTAGTGGAGGTCCCGGCAGGACCCCTCATGAGCTGTGAGGGTTAAATGGGAGAAGGTGTACTGAGCTTGAAGCACAGGCAGGTCCCACAACAAATGCTCACAAAATGGAAGCCTCTGCCACCATCTGCCTCATCCCCATCAACCCAAGTAGCAAAGAGCCACCCCTGGCCTCCCAGCGCCTGGCCTGTGTGGGGACATGTTGGGGCCTTCTGACCACAGAGACAACAGAGGAGAAAAAAATTCTGTCCCCTCAGTTATGGGCCAAAGGGGAGCCCCCGGCCCAGATGCCCAGACACACCTCTCCTGACCAGTCCAGGAGGAGGGTGTGAAGCAGGGGCCAGATTCACCCAGGGCTCCCATAGAAGATAGGCTGCAAGGCCCCTGGCAGCAGTGACCAGAGAGAAGCTCTGGGAGGGAGGGAAGGGGTGCTGGGTCCTGGGGGCTCCCAGGCTTGACCTGTACAGGGCCATCCGCTGCTCAAGTCCCAGGCAATGTGGGACTGAAACAGCCCAGGCCTAGGTGAGACCCGGAGTGTGCCTACTTGTGCACTATGGGAGGGAAAGACTGTAGTCCTGGGGTGCCCTAGGAATACTTGACCCTGCCCTGCCCAGACCTCAGGCAGCAGAAAAAAGCCCTCATGAAGAAGATAAGGGACAGAGGATACCCAGAGTTCTGTGTGATCAGTAAAGGTGGCCACGCTGCTGCAGGGTCTGCTGGGGCCACCAGAAGCCCATGCTCCTGCCTCCATCTCTCCTCTCTGTCAGCAGGCCCTCCCAGAGTCCAGTCTCCTTTTGAGATGGTGTCTTGCTCTGTCACCAGGTTGGAGTGCAGTGGCGTGATCTTGGCTCACTGCAACCTTCGCCTCCTGGGTTCAAATAATTCTCCTGCCTCAGCCTCTCGAGTAGGTGGGACTACAGGCGCCAACCACCACGCCCAGCTAATTTTTGTATTTTTAGTAGAGATGGGGTTTCACCATGTTGGCCAGGATGGTCTTGAACTCTTGACCTCGTGATTTGCCCACCTCAGCCTCCCAAAGTGCTGGGATTACAGGAGTAAGCCACAGCACCTGGCCCCGTCTCTCTACTCCTATTCAGCACCAGGTTTTATTCTTGGGATTCTACTACAGCTGGAGACTCTGGGGTTGAGCTCCTAAGGCTTATGTGAGTGTGGACCCAGCACCGTGCCTAGTAGACATACAAAAGGAGCATGGTGACAGGTCTGTCATCTCCAGCATAATGACTCTTTTGATCCTCGTAAAAAAGGTGATTTTTGGCTGGGCGTGGTGGCTCATACCTGTAATCCCAGCACTTTGCAAGACTGAAGCAGGCAGATCACTTGAGGTCAGGAGATCCTGACCAGCCTGGGCAACATGGTGAAACCCCATCTCTACTAAAAATACAAAAATTAGCTGGGCATGGTAACAGGTGCCTGTAATCCCAGCTACTCAGGAGGCTGAGGCAGGAGAACCACTTGAACCCAGGAGGCAAAGGTTGCAGTGAGCCAAGATTGTGCCACCAGCCTGGGTGACAGAGCAAGACTTGGTCTCAAAAAAAAAAAAGTTTATATATTTGTTCTAATGGTCATCTTAGTATCTTCATTCTATAATTCTTCTATAATTATAATAGCTATATAGGATATACTACAGCTAGTACTTTGGTTTTTGGATATTCTATTCGCTCCTGATGGTTAATGTATGTGTCAACTTGGCTAAGCTATGATGCCCCGTTGTTTGGTCAAATACTTGTCAATATCTTGCTGGGAGGTTATTTCATAGATGTGATTAACATTGACAGTCAGTTGACTTTAAGTAAAACAGAATACTCACCATAATATGGGTGGGCCACCTCCAATCAGTTGAAGGCCTTAAGAACAAAAAACTGAGGTTTTCCAGAGAAGCAGAAATTCTGCTTCAAGACTATAACACATAAATCCTGCCTGAGTTTCTGGCCTGCTGACTGCTCTACAGGTTTTAGGTTACAGACTTTGAGATCAACTCTTACCTTAATTTATAGCCTGTGGGTATGCCCTACAGATTTTAAACTTGCTAGTCCTCACAGTCCTGTGAGCCAATTCCTAAATAAATCTCTATGTATGACCTATTGGTTTAGTTTCTCTGAAATACTTTTTTTTTTTTGGGGGGGGGGCGCAGGTGGGGATGGAGTTTTGCTGTGTCACCCAGGGTGGAGTGCAGTGGCACAATCTCGGCTCACTGCAAGCTCCGCCTCCTGGGTTCATGCCATTCTCCTGCCTCAGCTTCCCGAGTAGCTGGGACTACAGGCACCCGCCATCACGCCCAGCAAATTTTTTGTATTTTTAGTAGAGACAGGGTTTCACTGTGTTAGCCAGGATGGTCTCAATCTCCTGACCTCGTTATCCACCCGCCTCAGCCTCCCAAAGTGCTGGAATTACAGGCATGAGCCACCATGCCTGGCCTTCTCTAAAAAACTTTTACATCGAGTTTTCTAGATGTTAAGTAATACTGAAACTGGCTAGTAACTTCTTCTTTCTTTCTTTCTTCTTTTATTCTTTTTTTTTTTTTTTTTTTTTTTTTTTTTTTACATGGAGTTTTGCTCTTATTACCCAGGCTGGAGTGCAATGGCACAATCTCGGCTCACTGCAACCTCCACCTCCTGGGTTCAAGTGATTCTCCTCCCTCAGCCTCCCAAGTAGTTGGGATTACAGGCATGCGCCACCACACCTGACTAATTTTGTATTTTTAGTAGAGACGGGGTTTCTCTATGTTGGTCAGGCTGGTCTCAAACTCCCGACCTCAGATGATCCACCCGCTTTGGCCTCCCAAAGTGCTGGAATTATAGGCGTGAGCTACCGCGCCAGCTCCTAGTAACTTTATTTTCCGTGATGTGTCTCTTATCTCTAATAATACTTTTCTTCTTCAAGTCTACTTCATTAAAAATAGTTACACTGAGCATGGTGGCTCACGCCTGTAATTTCGGCACTTTGGGAGGATGAGGTGGGTGGATCGCCGAAGCCCAGGTTTCAAGGTCAGCCTGGGCAACATGGTGAGATCCTACCTCTACAAAAAATACAAAAACTAGCCGGCTGTGGCTAATATAATTCTACATTGACACACTTGTAGTCCCAGCTACTTGGGAGGCTGAGGTGGGAGAATCGCTTGAGCCTAGAAGGGAGAGATTGCTGTGAGCCAAGATCACGTCACTGCACTCCAGCCTGGGAGACAGGGTGAGGCTCTATCTCAAAGAAAAAAAGTTATACGGCTTTCTTGGTTAGTGCATGCATGATATATTTTTCATTATTTTCCACCTTTCTGTATCCTTATATAAAAGGCATTAGTTGGGTTTTACTTTATTTCCAAGTACTTTAATTTTAATTGATTGTCCTTTTAAATGTAACTAATGATTTATTTGGGTTGAAAGCCACCACCAATTTGTTTTCCCTGCCTGTTCTGTTTCTTCTTACCTCATCTCACATCTTGTTTTGCATTTATTATTTTTATTATTCAATTTCCTCTTTCTCTATTAGTCTCCTAACTGTGTAGTCTTGGAGTTATTTTAAAAGATGACAGCAGATTATTTTAGAGCTTACAACATGTATCCCTCACTTACCAAAGTCTTAACATGAGTTAGTACTCCTTTTTTTTTCTTTTCTTTTCTTTTTTTCCTTGAGACATAGGGAGTCTTGCTCTGCTGCCCAGGCTGGAGCAGTGGAGCAGTCTCAGCTCACTGCAATGTCTGTCTCTTGGGTTCAAGCAATTCTCCTGCCTCAGTCTCCTGAGTAGCTGGGACCACAGGCGTGCACCACTATGCCTGGCTAATTTTTGTTCTTTTCTAGTAGAGACAGTGTTTCACCATGTTAGCCAGGCTGGTCTTGAACTCCTGACCTTAAGAGATCCACCAGCCTCGGCATCCTAAAGTGTTGGGATTACATACGTGAGCCACTGCGCCCAGCCTATGAGTTAGTACTTCTATCCTCCTCCTAGTCAGTACAAGAACCTTGGAACAGGAACTAAATTTACCCCCAATGACTTACATGCTAATATTTTTGTGTATTTTAAATATGTGTGTGTGCGTGCGCACATGCATAGATGTAACTGTGTGTGTTTTGTGTTTTTATTCTTATTTATGTTGAGAGTGTAGAGGTCTGTAAAGGTAAAGACAATTGTATAATGAAGCCCCATGTATCCATTCAATTTCAACAACAATCTTATGGCCAAGCTAATTTCATGTATACTCTTTCCTGCTTCCCTCTACCCCATATTATTTCAGTGCAATCCCAGATACGTAACTTTACCCATACATATTTCAGTATGTTTTATTTATTTTAAGCCCCACAAGATATCATTTTCTATATTACTATAATTTTATACCAATAACATTCATTTAGATTTACCCACACGTTTACTTCTTCTGTTACCCTTTATTTTTATTTATAAAAACATCTTTGGGAAAAACATATCTTTGAGCACATGGCCAAGGATCTCCTGAGGGCTATGTCATGGGCAAAATATACATATATATTCCATATATATATGCATATACACACACCCATATATATGTATATTTCACTTGCACTTTTTTTTTTGAGACTGAGTCTCGCTTTGTTGCCCAGGTTGGAGTGCAGTGGCACCATCTCAGCTCACTGCAACCTCTGCCTCCCAGGTGCAAATGATTCTTTGTCTCAGCCTCCCGAGTAACTGGGATTACAGGCATGAGCCACCATGCCTAGCTAATTTTTGTTATTTTTATTTTTATTTTTTTTGAGACAGAATCTCACTCTGTCACCCAGGCTGGAGTATAGTGGTGCAATCTCAGTTCACTGCAACCTTCGCTTCCTTGGTTCGAGCGATTCTTCTGCTTCGGCCTCCAAAGTAGCTGGAATTGGGATTACAGGTGTCCACTACCACACCCAGCTAATTTTCGTATTTTTAGTAGAGATGGATTTTTGCCATATTGGCCAAGCTGGTCTTGAACTCCGTATTTTAGGTGATCCACCCACCTCAGCCTGCCAAATGCTGGGATTACAGGTGTGAGCCACCCCCTCACCCCGGCCTGAAGGCAGTATCTTTTTTTCCTCTGGTTACCTTTAAAAGTTTTGTCTTTGCTTTGAGCAGTTTTACACTGATGCACTTAGGTGGCTCTTCATTCCATGACTTGATTCTTTTTTGTTCATTTTAGAATATTTTCAGCTTTATCTCTTCAAGTATTACGTCTTCCCCATCCTCTCTCTACTCTCCTTATGAGACTCCAATTTCACATGACTTACGCCTTGTTAAAGTATCCCCCATGTCTCTTAATCCATTTCCTGTATGTTCTGCTTTTCTCTTTGTACTTCAATTTGTATATTTTGCATCAAACTATCTCCCAATTAGCCAGGCATGGTGGTGTGCACCTGTAATCCCAGCTACTCCAGAGGCTGAGGCGGGAGAATTGCTTGAACCCGGGAAGCAGAGGTTGCAGTTTGAGCAGAGATCATGCCATTGCACTCCAGCCTGGGTGACAGAGTGACACACTGTCTCAAAAAACAAAAAAAAACCTATCTCCTAGTTCACTATTTTTTTTTTATGATTGCGTCTCGTCTACTGTTCAAATTGAGTTCGTAATTCCATTTGTGTTTGTTTGTTTGTTTGTTTGTTTGCTTGTTTTTGAGACTGAGTATCTGCTGCCCAGGCTGGAGTGCAGTGGTGTGATCTCAGCTCACTATAGCCTCTGCCTCCCAGGTTCAAGCAATTCTCGTGCCTCAGCCTCCTGAGTAACTGGGATTACCACCATGCCTAGCTCATTTTCGTATTGTTAGTAGAGATGGTGTTTCGCCATGTTGGCCAAGCTGGTCTTGAACTACTGGCCTCATGTGATTCTCCCGCCTCTGCCTCCCAAAGTGCTGGGATTATAGGCCTAAACCACCACTCCCAGCCTCCATTTTTTTATACTTACCAGTTTTCTGATGAAATTTTGTTTCTTTATATCCTTGAATATAGATATTAAGTACGTATTTTAAAGTACATGGTCTGATAGTTTCATAATCTGGAGATCCTATGGGCCTTTTTAAAAGTTGGCTGTGCTTTCTCTTGAGCTTTGTTCCTGCTGTCTTTATTTTCTTGTTTGCTTGGTTGTTTTTAATTTAGCACTGGCGAGTGTATAAAAATTGTTAGAGGCTGGGTGCAGTGACTCACGCTTGTAATCCCAGCACTTTGGGAGGTGGAGACGGGCAGATCACGAGGTCAGGAGGTCGAGACCAGCCTGGCCAACACAGTGAAACCCCCGTTCTCTACTAAAACTACAGAAATTAGCTGGGCGTGGTGGCAGGCGCTTGTAATTCTAGCTACTCGGGAGACTGAGACAGGAGAATTGCTTAAACCCGGGAGGTGGAGGTTGCAGTGAGCCGAGATTGTGGCTCTGCACTGCAGCCTGGGCAACAGAGCTAGACTCTGTCTCAAAAAAAAAAAAAAAAAAAAAAATTATTAGAAACAGTTGAAAAAAATAATTTGGAGGCCAAGCACGATGGCTCATGCCTGTGATCCTATCACTTTGGGAGGCTGAGTTGGGCAGATTGCTTGAGCTTAGGAGTTTAAGATCAGTGTGGGCAACACAGTGAAATCCCAAAAAAATAAAAAATTAGCTGAGCATGGTGATGTGTGCCTGTAGTCCCAGCTGTTTGGGATACTGAGGTGGGAGGATCACTTGAGCCCAGGAGATGGAGACTGCCATGATCATGCCACTGCACTCCAGCCTGGACAACAGAGTGAAATGCTGTCTCAAATAAATAAATAAAAATAAAATAATTTGAGACCTAGGAGTCTGAAATTCTGGGATGTCCTTTATGCAGTTTGAGTGACTGAGATGATTGCAAGCTGGATCCAGTACTCCTGAGGGCTACTCTATTTCTAGTTGACTGTCACTCCTAGAGTAAGAAACCTGAACCCCACGTGTAGGGCATTATGGCATTGCCTTCCTCAGCCACGTGAGTAGGTCAACAGCACTGCTCTAGACCAGGTGGCTCACGCCTACAGTCCCAGCTGCTCGGGAGACTGAGGCAGGAGGATTGCTTCAGGCCAGGAATTTGAGACCAGCCTGAGCAATATATTAGATTGGTCCAAAACTAATTGTGGTTTTTGCCATTAAAAGTAATGGCAACACTGTCTCAGAAAAATAAAAAGCAAAAAAAAAAAAAAAAAAAAAAAGAAAAGAAAAGAAACAAGGAAAGAAAAAGAAAAGAGAGGAAAGGAAAGAAAAGAATCACTGCTCTCTCAGCCTCCTCTTCAGGATTGGCTGTCGCCTTAAGGAGAATCCTGGCCTTGCCTCCAGCCCTGTACTTCTCTGCCTCCTTTGCCTTTAAGCGTATATTTTCTATTTGCTGGGCGTTTCTAGTTCTCTGTGGCAAGGTGTGGTCTGAATTAAACTCTCCCATTACTAGGAAGTCTGATTTACATTTAACAGATGTTTGTTTTTTTTTAATGTAAGGGAGGAAGGCTGACGCTGGGGCCTGGGTAGGAGGCCATTGCAATAACCCAGGTGAGGGAGGTTGGTGGCTTGGACCAATGTGGTGGAGATGGAGGTAGAACCTCCAACCTGAGTTGCTGGTGGGTTGGATGTGGGGAAGGAAGAAAGTGACCAATCCAGGATGGCTCCAGGGTGTAGGCGCTGAGCAAAAGGGGGAGTGGTTGTGTCCATTTCTAAGACAACGAGGACTAGGAGATGAGCCATTTTGCGGGGAGGGTTGGGAGGAAAATCAAAAGTACAGTTTAGTTCATGGTATGTTTGAAATGTTTCTTTGACACCCGGAGCAGGTGTCTTGTGCATAGCTGGGTATAAGTGTCTGGAGTGTAGGGAGAGGACTGGCTGGAGATAAAGCTGGGGAGTTACCAGCACACAGGTTGCATCTCAAGCCATGAGCCTAGATGGAGTCACCCGGGGAGAAGAGATAGATGCACAAGGACCACGGACCAAGCCTGGGGCCCCCAACATCAGGAGTCGAGGGAGGTGGGAGGAAAACCAAAGACTGGCAGGGTCGGGGAGGTGGGTGCAGGGTCCCGGGCCGTTCCCTCTTGGGGCTTTGGTTTCCCCATCTGTAACCATTTTCCCCATTTTGCCCTGGAAGCCAAAACAGTTGACAAGGCTGGAAGCAGACAGGTTGGGGAAGCAAGGGACTCTGTTAGCCCAGAGTCCATCTCATAATGCAGAGATGGAAACTGAAGCCTGGAGCAGGCCAGGGGCTGTCTGAAGTGTCCATGACCACTCACCTGCCCTGCCCTACTCCAGGGAAGGTGGAGGTCATCAATGCCCGGGAGACAGTGCCAGCCCACCACGCCCTAAGCCCACGGGGGTCCCCCACTCCCACCCCCCAGGTCCACTAGGACTGACCAGAACACCCCCGCAAAGGATCAGTACCTCACAGACAGGCTGTGATTCCCTGGCACTGGGGGACAGGGAGCCTGTGGGGAACCCCCAACCCCAACCTGCAGAGATTGAGGGATTGGGAAGGTCCCCCTTGGGAATGGGCGAGCTGAGGTGATCCCGGGAGAGGGGCCAGGCTAAACAAAGGCCTGGAAGGTTGAGTGGAGATGGGTTGGCGGGACAGGGTGGGGCTCCTCGGGCCAGTTTGTGCAGGGCCCCTTGGGCCTGGCCATGGACTTTGTGGGGAGCCACAGGTGGTTTGAGCAGGGAGGGACATGGTCGGGTGTGGGCTCCAGAAAGGTCACTCTGGCTGCTGTAGTTGGGGGGCCACACGTAGGGGTCATGGCAAACCCCTGGGAAGGCCTGGAAGCCACAGGTTTGAGAGGTGGCATGTGCCATGCAGGGGCCCAGTGAATCGGGGTGCCCGGGGAGCTCTGGGCTACACTGAGGCCCAGTGTTGCCACGGCCGCCTGCCCTGGGCTCAGCTGTTCCAGCCCACCATCGCACTGCTCCAAGGGGGGCATGTGGTGGCCCCTGTCCTCAGCCAGTTCCTGCACAATGGCTTCCTGTGGCCTTCCTTGCAGGCGTCAACCCTGCGGTTAGCCCCAGGGCATCCCACCAGCTGTCCCATGGGAACTTCACACCCAGACGGCTAAACCAAATGCTTTCTTCTTCCCAGGCCCTCTTCCCCTGACACCCCCTGAGGTCCATGCTTCTCTCTCCGACTACATCCTGGTGGTCTTTTCCCCTCCCACCACTCCAGTTGCTATCAGGGGTCAGCAGAATAATTCCCCTCACACAAGATATCCCAGTGCAAATCTCCAGGACCTGTGACTACATTAGGTTGCGTGGCCAAGGGTCGGAAACACCATGCAGGCATGAAGGCAGCTCACCGGCTGACCTTGGAGGGAGACCACCTGGATTGGCGTGTGGACCATGTGATCATAGGGGCCTTCAGTGTGGAGGGAGGACCGGAAGCAGAGGCCCATCGAAGGGGTATGTGGCTGCAGAGGGTCAGGGGACACACCATGGCCAGCTCTGAGATGGAGGAAGGGCCCCTAGCCCAGGAACGCAGGACGTTTCTAGGAGCTGGAAAAGGCAGGGAATAGATTCTCCTCTGGAGCCTCCAGGAGGACCCAGCCCTGCTGACACTTTGACTTCAGCCCAGTGGACTGGGATAACCAAGTCCAGTGAGAACCGATCACGTGTCTGGGCATTCCCACCGCTGAGTTCCTGGTGATTTATTATAGCTGCAAACAGAAGCAGGCCACCTCCACTGCGTGGCTCCCTGTGTCTATGTCCAGCCCAGATCTCGCTCTGGAGCTGCAGACACAGATATCTACTCTCCCTAACATCTCCACGAGGATGCCAAATCACTCAAACTCACACTCCACCCCACCTGGCCACCCCCTCGGGTGCTACACCCAGAGACCCAGAACCTTAAGGCCTGACTCAGAGCCCCGTGTGGGGCAGAAGCAAGTGAGCACCTCTGACATCCAGACTGCAACACCACTGCTCTTACTTCCCTGTGAGGCCTCGCTCATGGCTCACACCTGGCTGTGTTCTGCCTGCAGCGTGGAGATGGGGTCGCTGGTCGCAGCAAACAAGGGCCTTCTCCTGGTGAGAACAGCGATGTGGTGCAGGACTCCAGCACCACTCCTCCTGGGTGTGGTGTGGGGCCTGGGCAAGGCCCTGGGTCTGTCCAAGCCTCAGTTTCTTCATCTGTGAAATGGGGGAAACACACCACTGCAGAGAAAACTGTTGGTCATGACCAGGCCCCTTCAGAGCCACTGCCCCTTCCCGGCAGCTGGGAGCGCCCCCTTCAAAGGAATGTTGCCCATGGTCAGTGCCGCCCTGGCTCGGAGTTGGGGCAGGGAGCAACCTCTTAGGAAGCACACCCAATCGCATGATCAGGAATCCCCATCTCAGCTCTGCTTCTAGGGAACCTGGCACAAGGCTGCCCACTTCACACAGGGCTGCCTGTGTGCCCCTGCCCAGGCACCTTACACAGCCACTCACTCGCCACCGCCACTCCGGGGCAGCTGCCACTTACACATGCGGCCGGGGAGGCCCAGAGGGATCAGCACCACTTTCTGCAGTCGCCTCCCTCCCTCCCCCTTCTTTCCTCCCTCCCTCCCTCCCTCTCTCCCTTCTCAGTCCTCAGGGCTGTGAAGGAACGGAACTCTTTAAAGCCTCAGTCTTGCATTTGCAGTGAATGTCCTGGTGTTTTTTGGTTACCAGAGAAGAGTTGCAATTAGGAAATCTCAGATGCATCTGTGTTCTCTTTTCCAGTTTCCATAGTAACTCCCAGTGTTATCTGTCATCTGCTCAAGAGAGGGGTGACAGCTGGGCCGTCTCCAGGTCCTGCCAGCTGCCAGCCCCCCAGGGCAGTGGCCGGGATGGTGCATGAGGCTGGTCTGGTCAGTGGCACGGCCGAGAAGAGGAAGGGGCCCCAGAGTAGGTGGCAGGAGGAGGAGGAAGGCAGCCAGAGACACAGAAGAAACACTTGCTCAGACGGGCTTTCTCCCACTTCACAGGTGAGCATCTGTAAAGGAAGGGAAGGGTCTCACCAAACGCAACAGACCAAAGCCTTGGGATCCATCAGTGAACACGGGGTTGTGACTGTGGGCTCATGGGAGGTACAGGCAGCCAGCACCTCACACTCATGGGGATCTGCATCCCAAGGCACCACAACCCCATGGCCACAGTTGGTCTGCCAGACCCCGATCATGAAGGCTGAGGATGGGGTCCCGTCCATCCAGTCCCACGGATGCTTCCGAATGTCTGCGCCACTCAGAGGTGACTTTGAGCAGCCATTGGGTTCAACTCCGCAGCCTGGCAAAGGGAGCGAAGTGGCCAGGCCTGGCTGGGGGTCACTTGGGAGGGGGCTTGGAGACTCCTGTGGGCTCCCCAGGCCCAGGCAATAACCCACATAACAGACACAACGCATGGCATCCAGACCCACCCGCAGGACCCCAGCAGGTCAAGCTCCAGCCGCAGCCCCTGCTAATAACAAGGTCACATCCTTAAAGTCCCTATTCACCCTCCTGTAGTCACAAGAAATTGCCCAGGGGCGACCTTGGGACCCCACACAGAAACCTGAGCTGCAAAACCTGCCAAATGTGAGGCCGGGCATGGTGTCTCATGCCTGTAATCCTAGCACTCTGGGAGGCCAAGGCGGGCAGATCATCTGAGGTCAGGAGTTTGAGACCAGTCTGGCCAACATGGTGAAAACCCATCTCTACTACAAATGCAAAAATTAACTGGGCATGGTGGTGGGCATCTGTAATCCCAGCTACTAGGGAGGCTGAGGCAGGAGAATCACTTGAACCCAGGAGCTAGAGGTTGCAGTGAGCGGAGATTGCACCATCGCACTCCAGCCTGGGTGACAAGAGCGAAACTCCATCTCAACAACAACAACAAAGAACCTGCCAGATGTGAGGCCACACCTAAGCTTCCCAGGGGGCCTGGGCTTTCTGGGCTCAAGGGTCTGCCTGCTGCCGGATCTGTCACTGGGGAATGGGGCAGGGGTAAAGGAGCCAGGGCTGGAACACACTGGGGCTCCTCAGGTTTTTCCTGGACTCCTGTCTGTACATGAAGCGACAGCCCTGCCTCCAGGTGACCTGGGGCAGGACCAAGGATCCCAGAAAGCTTGCTTGTTTGAACATTTTTTTTTTTTTTTTTTGAGATGGAGTCTCGCTCTGTCGCCCAGGCTGGAGTGCAGTGGCCAGATCTCAGCTCACTGCAAGCTCTGCCTCCCGGGTTTATGCCATTCTCCTGCCTCAGCCTCCCGAGTAGCTGGGACTACAGGCGCCTGCCACCTTGCCCAGCTAGTTTTTTGTATTTTTTAGTAGAGACAGGGTTTCACCGTGTTAGCCAGGATGGTCTCGATCTCCTGACCTCGTGATCCGCCCGTCTCGGCCTCCCAAAGTGCTGGGATTACAGGCTTGAGCCACCGCGCCCGGCCGTTTGAACATTTTTTGAATGCGAGTTGCAGAAATGAATTCTGGCTTCAGCCAGGAAAGAAAAAAACAGAAGGAGAAAGAGGAGAAAGGAAAGGAGGGGAAAGAGAGGGGAGGGAGATGGCAGGATGCTCCCAGAACCCACAGGTGAGGATGCACAGTGAGCTCAGGAATGCCCAGAGTCAGGCGCTGCCTAAGGATGGGAGTGTTTCTGGCATGCAGCCTCCTCTCCCGGGGTTTTCAGCCATGTTCCTCTGGGTACAGTGTTACTCAGCAGAATAATTCACTGGCATGCGATTCTGGGCTTCTAAACTATCAGCCAGCCCCTCAAACACACTTGTCCTTCTTCGTTCACTTCCCTAGTGGGGACACAGCCTGGCTCCGCCTGGTCAGGGGACCCATGGTGTGGGCACATCCTCTGCTGTACCCAGGTAGACCAGGGCTGAGGTGGAGGGAAAGAGCCACCAGTGCCTGCTCGGAGCTGGTCACGCTGCTGCAGGGAACACAGCTCCACCCAACTGTGGGGGCTCAGAGCTGGGAAGCCCTGAAAGGCGCTTGCTGGCCTCCAGGCCCAGGCTAGGTGGGAACCTGCTGTGGTCGCAGGACTCCTCGTCCCACCAGGCAGCAGCTGACTCTCTTTCTGCAGCCAGCTGTGTTCCAGTGGGGAAGCTCCATCCCAAGCCAGTCTGATGACAGTTCCACCCGTGCCGCCTCCTGGAAGCTCTGCTGATGAGGTTCCTGTGGCCTTGCCTGTTCTAGGCGGCTGACCGAGGGCCAGAGGCCAGGCCAGCCCAGCTCATCAGCATTTCTCACTTGGAGCACAGGAGAGCTGTCGTCATGTTTTATATTTGTGTGAAGAAACGGCTCCAAGTACTGCATACGTGGGCTCTGGCAGAGCCTCCAGCAGGGCAGGCCATGCCCGCCAGCAGCCTCCTTCTGTCCAAGGGCTGGCCCAGGAGGTGTGAATTCCACAGAGGAGGTGCACACGTAGCACTTGGCCCGCTCCCCCTGGGACAGAGCCATCGCCTCCTGGCCTGAGAGGACCCCAGGTTGAGCGGGGATGGGGCTGCTCGGGTCACACAGGGACGCCGGGATGTGGCAGAGCCCAGCACCAGAGGTTAATTGAGGCCAAATCAGCACTGAGTATAAAGCGGTGCCTGGGCTGGAAGGACAGTCACTACCTCCTACCCCAGCAGTCGACTGAGGGCTTTGTTTTTGGTGGAGTCAGGATCTGGCTAAACAGACTGTTAAAGAAATGTGGAATTCCAGTCCATGCCATTTTCTGGGTAACAGAGGGTTTAGGAGAAATCCCTTCTGCTCCACTTCTGTTGAAAATATTTCTACACTCCAAGCACCCTCAGCAGTGTCAGCAGGACACAGCCCCTCAGGAGCTCGTGACGCCCATGTGCCCTAGTCTCAAGGAGGTCCCCAGACATTGCACTGAGCACCAGGCCTCCTTGTGAACGTTCCCATGAGAGCAGGGAGAGCCCCTTCTCTAGCTGGTGTCCCGTGTCCTTATCAGGAGCACATACTCAGGGCCACACAGCCCTGGTCGCCAACTATGGTGATGTGATTTGCTGTGTGTATTTGTCCATTTTCACACTGGTATAAAGAAATACCCAAGACTGGATAATTTATAAAGGAAAGAAGTTTAATTGACTCACAGCTCTGCATGGTTGGAGAGGTCTCGGGAGACTTACAATTATGGTGGAAGGGGAAGCAGGCACGTCTCACATGGTGGCAGGAGAGAGAAGTGCGGGGAGGAGGAAGAGCACCTTACAAAACCATCAAACCTCATGAGAACTCCCTCACTATCAGCAGAACAGCATGGGGGAAACCTCCCCTTGATCCAATCACCTCCCACCAGGTCCTTCCCTCAACACTTGCAGATTACAATTCAAGATGAGATTTGGGTGGGGACACAGAGCCCAACCATATCAGTGGCCTTGGGCAAGTGTCTCAGCCTCTCTGTCACTGCTTCCTCATCTGAATGAGAGGATGACAGAACTCCCATCTCTTGGGGTTGTGTGGGCATGAAACAGTACAGCTAGTGCCGCAGAGGGCAGGCATATTTGCTGCTCCCCTCCACCACAGGGTGTGAATCGTGTCCCCAACACCGGCTGCCTGTCCACGGCCATAGAGGAACCCTGGGGATCTCCATTCACCCCACCACGTCTTGTAGATGAGGATGCCCAGGCTACAGAAGTGCTGGGAGTTCAGGGTGGCAGAGCTGGGGCTGAGCTCTGGCCTCCCAGGACAGGAGGCTCCTCCTGTACCCTTGAGGCTGGAGCACCCTCCCTGCATCTGGACTCGGTGCATCTGACTTCCCATGGGCAGAGATGCCACCTCTTTAGGGGCTGCAGGATCCTGTTCGCAGATGGAAGATGCGGCTCTGAGAGGTGAGGAGTCACAGCCGGAGCAGCACCCAGTCAGAAGCCTGCTCCAGCCACAGTTGCTGCCACTTCTGTCCTACCTCTCCTTTGAAAGGTGGGGGACAGGGACCTAGAGAGACTGCCAGGGCCCTCAGCCTAGCACTGCCTCTTCCTGAGAGGCCACGCGGCCAGGAGAAAGGACAGATCAGCTATTGTTGGTGGAGGGAATGGGACATGGAGGGGGCATTCCTCTGCAGCTGGGGGCAGCTTGCAGGGGAGGGCGGGTTGACCAGAAGGCGAGTAATGACCAGAATCAGCAGGACCCAGACCAGGAGGCTGGTGGAAGCAGTGGATGCAGCACCAGGTACCCCGCGGGGACCTATTTAGAATCCAGAGAAGTGGCCTCCACCCCAGAGAGCTTGGGGACTGGGGTCTCTGAGGCAGAGGGGGCTGGCACTGGAAGGGCAGGGCTGCCACTTCGGAGTGCAGTTTGCAGGTGCGGCCAGGGTGCCTGGAGTGTGACAGGGGCGAGAGCAAGAGCTTGGAGCAGACCCTTGAGACCCCAGGAAGTGCTCTGGCAAGCATCAGTGCCCTCTTTCCTACAGAGAGGATGATGGGACCTTCCTCCCGGGTGGAAGAGATGGGCTATTGCAGGTAGATACAGACTTGGAAGAAGTGGCAAGAAGCATAAGACGGCAAGAAGTCTCCAGGGTACATAGACAGGCACCCAGGGTTCCAGGGGGAGGCTGAGGCAGGCCGCGGAAAAAAAGCTGCGAGGCGGATAAAGAGGCTGGGTTCCCACAGCAGACGTCAGTGCTTTCTGGGGCACCCCCTCGCCCGAACCTGGGGGGTCGTGGAGTCCCTGGATTCCACCCAGGGTGCGTGTCTTTCCCCACGGGGGCACCCCAAAGCATCAGGAAGTTCCCCGGGGGACGGGAAAGGATGCCCAGGGTTCCAGAGGAAGGTTGAGACAGACCGAAGAAAAAAAGCAGCGAGGCCGAGGAAGAGGCTGGGTTCTCGCGGCGGAGGTCAGTGCCTTCTCCGCAGCCCTTGCGCCTGACCCGGGCGGGTCCCCTGGTTTCCACCTAGGGTGAGAGTCTCTCCCCCTCTGGGGCACCCTAAAGCGGCAGGAAGATTCCCGGGGGACGGGGACAGGCGCCCACGGTTCCAGGGAGAGGTTGAGGCAGGCCGTGGACAAAAAACGGGGAGGTTGAAGAAAAGGCTGGGGTCTCCAGGCGGAGGTCCGTGCCTTTCCCGCAGCCCCTGCACCCGACCCGGGCGGGGGTTCTTGGAGTCCCTGGTTCTCACCCGGAGTGTGTGTCTCTCCTGCAGGGGGTACCCCAAAGCGGCAAGACGTCCCCCGGGGGACGGGGACAGGGATCCAGGGTTCCAGGAGGAGGTTGAGGCGGGTCGTGGAAGCAAAGTAGCGAGGGCGAAGAGGTTGGAGGTTCCCGGACTGAGATTATTTTCTTCCCGGCAGCCCCCGCGCCCGACCCGGAGGGGTCATGAAATCCGTGGCTCCCACCCAGGGTGCGTGTCTCCCCCGCCGGGGGCACCTCAAAGCGGCAAGAAGTTCCCGGGGATCGGGGACAGGCGCCCAGGGTTCCAGGGAGAGGTTGAGGCAAGATTCGGAAAAAAAGCGGAGAGGCCAAAGAAGACGCTGGGTTCCCATGACGGAGGTCAGTGCCTGTCCAGCAGCTCCTGCGCCGGAGCTGGGGGTGGGGGTTCGTGGAGTCCCTGGCTCCCCTTCAGTTTGCATGTCTCTCCAAACGGGGGTGCCCCAAAGTGGCAAGAATTTCCCTGGGGGATGGGGACAGAGCCCAGGGTTCCAGGAACCCCGTGGGGTGGGGGCCCTATCCAGGACGTTACTGCCCGTGTTGGGGGGCTGATTGGGTGTGCTATCTGGGGCATCACTACCCACGGAGGGGAGTGGGTTGGGGACGCTATCTGGGGAGGAAGCTGTGAATGCTGTATGCAGGCGCAGCCAGGGGAAGGAGAAGTCTTCGCTGCTTCTCCTGCAGAATCTGGAGGGTGCCCTCCTTCTGCTGGGGACTGAGCCAAGCGTGAGTGGCACCATTGTGTCATTAATAACAAAGCTTGGGTGTGACTATTTGCGTATCTTTTTGCTTGTT
The DNA here is from genome assembly GCF_007565055.1 of Rhinopithecus roxellana. Classification (NCBI taxonomy): domain Eukaryota; kingdom Metazoa; phylum Chordata; class Mammalia; order Primates; family Cercopithecidae; genus Rhinopithecus; species Rhinopithecus roxellana. Next base: position 58,337,415 of record NC_044561.1, read on the forward strand.
TTTTTGTTGGGATAGTCTTGGACTTTTTAAAATTTCATGTATCGGGGAGGGGACAAAAGGTATAATAGGCCTCCTGATTCCCTTGCCTGTTCTATTTCTTTTTTCCAGTTTAGTTTTTCTTCTTATTATCATTTTCTTCTTCCTCTTCATTTTTTTATGCTGTTTCTTCTATTTCTTGTATCATGTGGAGAGGGGAGTGGGAGATAGAGGTGAGGCCCTCCCTAGAGACAATTGGGTCACCAAGGAAGGCTGATGCATTTTCTAATGATAATTTTTCATTCGTGAGATGTGTGCCGAGTGACTCTGCCTAGGTGTCCAAAAGCCTCCTTGTCTATGTTGTGACTCCAGGCCCAGGAGGTAAGCCCTCTTGTGTAGAAGAACCTGTCCTGGAAGCATCTGTCCTAAGAGCACTCAATGGCACAGTAGGGAGCTAAGAGCAACTGAGTCAGGAGAGACAATGGCCAGCCCCTCCCAGGAGTCCTGTCTCAGGCAGATGCTGGCCCACTGACTTATACAGCCCAGGGGCTGACACGGACATCTTCTCCAAGCCACTGTGGGCAGGTGTTGCCAGGGCAGTGTGGTGTTGGATGACGCTGAAGCTGCTGCACAGCCTGAGGTATTCCTCTCTGACAGACTGAGGGCCAGGTACTGCACAGCCTGAGGTGTTCATCTCCACCAGACCGAAGAAGGCCAAGCCCAGGGCAGCTCCCCATCCCCTGCTATGACAAGGCCCCACTTGTTCCACAAACCGACTCCATGAACCCATCCCCCAGGCCCCTGAGTATGCCAAGCTCTAGGCCTGGTGAGCACTGGTCTCTCCGTGCTGCAGACACGCACCTGCCTAGGGACCTTCTCCTCACCTTCAGGCAGGGGGTGACCTTTTCCTGCCCTTCATGCCGGTCACACCCCACGTGCTGTGAGGCTGAAGTCAAGCAGGGAAGCAGCAGAGAAGGTGTAGAGATCGACAAGCGCCGCAGCAGGGTCTGAAGGAAGCTCTGGGGTCCACAGGGTTACTGGCCAGATGTCCAGAGAGTGAGTCCGGGGTCCTGGTCTCCAAGGGAGAAGAGGGGTTGGGGAGAGGCCTTTAATCAGGCGTGTGGCCCCTGCGCTTCCTGAGCAGGTCGGGCAGTTGGTGAGTGCCTGGCTAATGCAGTTCCCACTGGGCCACACTCCCGGGAGGAGAGCGTGGCCTCTTTCCCAGCTGTTTTCCATCCAAGATGCACAGAGAGCAGGCCCGAGATGCAGGTCACAGCCAAAGCAAGTGGCAGGTGGTGCTGCTTCCCAGGGGATGTTGCTGTGACTGTTCTGTGGCTTTGAGATGCTTGGGGTGCCCACCTGGAGCTGTGAGCTGGCCTGGCAGGCCTGGGAGGGCAGCAAGGGCACTTGTGAAAGTTCCCTTTTCTTGAATTTAACAGAATCTTCCCATGTCCACTCTCCAGTACTCTTTTCTGTTGTCCCCAGACAGTGCCAGCAGAGGCCACATGCCGTTTGAATATGGCCACACACACTCACTGCAGGGTCCTGGCCTGACAGGGCATGAGGCCAGCATCCCTCACTTTAGGACTGGGAAACCAGTTCCCATGTTTCCAAAACAGTTGAGACAGCTGACACTTCCTGTCACCCAAGCCTGGCCTCTGCACCTCACTTTCTTTTTGGGTCCTAAGTACCTTCTTCCTACCTTAGCACCTCTGTCCTCCAAAATGAGGGCGAGGAGGGATGGAGATGTCGAGAGGCCACCCAGGTCCCAGTCTCCTGTCCTAGCCACTGCCCATCCTTGGCTGTCACTCTCCCAGCCTCCCAGCTGAACTCCCTGGCACCTACTGACCTGTAGCCACCTGAACTTGGGCCTGTCTGCACCTTTGCTTCTTGTGGGCTAAGCACAAATGGGACCTGGAGAGCTGCAAGCTGAGGAAGAAGGCAGGTGCATCTCTGGGTCCCTTCTCACCCAGTTGAGGCCTTCCACGATGCAGTCCCCAGGCAGGGACAGACCAACCTCTCTCAAGACCCTGTGTCCACAAACCATTTCCTCTGAATTCCATTCCTTGGGCCTGGAGCCTGCACTCAACTGTGCAGTGGACCCTCTCAAGGGCCGGGATGGAGACCACATCTGGCAACCATGAGAGAGGCTGCAGGAGATGGGCCTGAGTGAGCTCTGCACCAAGACAAGGCCCTGCCAATGCTGTTGGAGAAGGAGTGACAGTGCTGAGAGAAGAGAGAGGATGTTGCCATGATACGGCAGAATCGGTCTGCAGTCAGCGCTTGGAGGATGAGGCCCCAGGTCCCACCTCTAGCCTGCTCCAAAGGCCAAGCAGGCGGGATCTGAAGAATCTGGGGGTTTCCCTCTGCCCCTGCCTCACCTGGCTGAGAGATAGAGGCAGACTGGACAGTACTGCCCACAGCCCTGGAGCCTGCCGCACAGGCTGGGAAGAGCACCCCTCATCCTCTTACGCATCTACCCAGCCAAAGAACTCCAGGCTCCATGTCCCACCAGGATGGGCAGGGCCGTTGGACAGAGCAGGCCCAGTGCCCACACTGGCAAGGGCATCCCCCTCTGGAGGAGCTGTGGAGACCAGATCATCCAGAGCACCCTCTCCTAGCTCTCCGTTGCTGGGAAGGCCCTGTCCAAGCTTCTGCTCTTCTGCTGTCTCAGCTGAGTGGTGAGTGGCATCCAACAGTCCCACAGAGACAGCCCCGGGGCCACTGTGGGCTGCTGTAATCCCCAGAGCTGAGCTCTATGAGCTTGGGTGGCGGGGGCTGGCGGAGGCTCCCTTAGGAAGAGACATTGGCAGGTGAGAGTTGATGTGGGCAGGGAAGACCCAGGCCAGGCGCTTGATGTGAGCCCGGCAAGTTTGAGGTCCTTGGGGGAGGAAGGTGCTTGCGGCTTGACTCGGGTCAGGGGAAAGGAATCCAGGGTCACAGGGAGTCATGTCTGGGGCAGCCAGCTTGATATATCCAGCCTTGTGCCCCTTGGCCACTTCCCTGCCACCGTCCCTCAGCAGGAAGAGCTCTTTCATTATTTTCCGTTTTCATTTGTGTTCCCTTCCATTTACATTATTTGGGTTTGTTTCATTGTGGGATTTTCCCCCCTATCTTTTTTTTTCTTTTTTTTCTTTTCTGCGTCTTGACTTACTTAAGGTTCTTGTTGTAGATTTTGGCTGTGAGCAGTTGTTCAGATGCATAGCGTGGGAGCATTTTCTCCCGTCATGTGGCTGTGTGTTTATTCTGTTGGCAGTTTCTTTTCTGTGCCCCAGCTCTGTGGATCATTAGACCCAACTTGTGCGTTTCGTTGCTGCTTGAATTGCTTTTGGAGGCTGAGCCATGTAAATGCTTTGGGAAAGCCCATGTGGAGAAGATTATTTTCCAGGTTTTCTTGTAGGATTTTTGTAGTTTGAGGTCTTCCATTGAACTCTTTCTTTCATCTTGAGTTAATTTTTGTGTGGTGACAGGTAGGGCCCCAGTGTTATTTGAGGTATTTTAGGGGACAGTGATGTGGAGAACCCACTCTTTTACCTGTTAGTTTCATATATCCTTACCCAAAGTGACCTTTAAGGTTGTTTGCCCAATTTTGGTTGGGGGGAGGGAGGGAGAGAGAGAGAGAGAGAGAGAGAGAGTTTTTTCTTCCTTAGTAAACTTTGTTTCTGGTGAATATTCAATATGAATCTCTCTCGGATATATGATTACTTGTTTTCTCCCAGTTTACAGGAGGCCTGCTGTTTTGCTTCATTTAAAAACATTCCTGTGAAGAAGCCCTTCAGTTTTTTGTGTTCTGACGTGTTTACTTTTCCTTCTGTTGGTAGTGATTTTTTGTCCAATCAAGAGAAAAATTAATTTGGGATTCATTCCTGTGGCAGTGAGTGTTTTCCTTCTGTGTTTCTTTCATCTTCTTTTCTATTTGCATCTTCTTTTCTATTTGCACATGCGTGTAGGTTCAGGTTTCCCGAAAGTAATGCTCATCCTAAGTTTTCTCATGGAAGTTTTATACTTGTAAATGTCCTGTTTGAATTTTGAAAAAATTTTGAATGGGATTTTTGTGTGGCGTGGAGCACAAAGAATTTATTTCATTCTTTTGTATGTGGATTTCCAGTTTTCTCAAAATCATTTACTGAATTGACTAGCCATTTTCCATTTTGTGTTTTGGGAGCTCTTTTGAGAAATGTGTTGACTTACACACTCAGGTTCCTTTCTTGGCTGCCTAATTGTGTCCATCGGCTGATGGTTCTATTTTTCTGCCTCTCCCGTATTGTTTAGATGAATATATCTTTTCAATGTAATTTGACATTGGGAAGAGCAAGGCCTCCAGCCGCATTTATATTTCTGGGAACTGCTTTGGATGTTCAGGGACTTTGATGGTTCTGTGTGTATTTTTGTATTGCTTATTTCTAGTTTTAAAATTTGTTTTGTAATACATGTCCAAAGTGAGGGGGCACAGTGGGATCTTTTCTTGTGTACACTGAGGAATGATGCAATCAGGGTGTTTGTCATGTCTGTTCCCATGTCTAGTTTTGATTTCTATGTGTTATGAACCTGCAGTGTCTTTCTTTCTAGCTACGTTAAAACAGAGGCTGCCATATTGGTACCACCAGTCACCCTGCTGTGGAGTGCATCAGCAGAGTTCACTCCTCCCCTGGAACCGCAGCTCTGCACCCATTACCAGTGACTGCCCATTCCTTCTCCTCCCCACTGCGTCTGATAACTAGTATTGTACCTTTACCTTTGATTAAATACTTTCTTTTAGCTTCCACATGGTTGAAATGAGATAACAGTGTTTGTCTTTCTCTGCCTAGCTGATTTCATTTAACTTAATGTCTTCCAGGATCATCTGGGTTGCTGCAAATGACCTCAGGCCATGAATTTTTAGGGATGAGGCATATTTCATTGTGTCTGTGTGCTGAAGTGCCTTCATTGCTCTATCAGTTGATGGACAGGTTAGGTTGATTTGGTTGATTTTCATACCTTGGCTACTGTGAGTAGTGCTTCCCTAAACCTATTGCTTCAATATACTGATTTCATTTTCACTAAGCATATACTCACTATTGGAATTTCTAAATGAAATGGTGGTCTCTTATTTAGTTATATTTATTCTAAGTAGAGTAAGTTGGTAGAGTAAGTGTGATTTTTATTTACAGTTTTGAGATGACTAGTGATATTGAGAACCAAATTTTTTACCTGCTAGTGGATTTCCTATCTTTTCAGAAATGTCTCTTCAGGGTCAAAGCCCAGTTTTGACTGGGGTACTTGAGTTTTTGTGTTTAGCTCCTTAGTAGTGTTGGTTTCTGCTGCATGTCAGTTAACAACCCCTTTCAGATACAGGATTCCTCATCATGTCCTTTCTGTCAGAAGAATGTCTTCTCATTGTTGGTTGGTGCATTGTTGTCGTTACTGTGCAGTATTTCTTCAGGGGTGTGTGTGTGTGTGTGTGTATGTGTGTTTACGTCTTTTCTTTTTTTTTTTTAAGTTTGCAGTGATTATTTTTGTTAGCTAAGGTCCAGAATAAAAAATAAGAACTTTCAACTCATGTTGTTGAAAGTGAGCGCTTTCCTTCTATTTTTTTTTTTCTAATTCTTGTTTGCGTTTACATCCTGTGAACATAGATTCATTTGGGTTTGCCTAAACTTAAGCTCAGTCTGTGTCTTCCTTTAGGATTTTCATGCTTTCAGGACTTTTGTTTAGGTCTTTTATTTCTTTCGAGGTAATGTTTGTGTGTTTTGCAACAGTAATGTCCTACTTCATTGATTTTTATGTGGATTGCCAGTTTATTCAGAATTACTAATTGAATAGACTGGCTATTTCCAAATGTTTTGTCTTTTAGGTGTTCTTTTGAAAAATGTGTTGACTGCATACTCATTTACGTTTAGTTTTTGGCTGCCTAATTATGTCCATAGGTGGGTGCATGTCCATTTTTATGCCACCACCTCATTTTTAAAATAAGGATAGCTCTTAAAAGTAATTTGATATCAGGGAATGTGAGGCCTGCAATGGAGTTTGTATTTTCTAGGATTGCTTTGCATATTCAGGGTCTTTGGTGGTTTCTGATGTATTTTAACGTGAGAGTGGTTAGCCTGAAAGTGATAGATAAAATGATGGTTGTATTTTTAATTTTTTGGGGAATATCCAACTGGTTTTTTTTTTTTTTTTTTTTTTGAGACGGAGTCTCGCTCTGTCGCCCGGCCTGGAGTGCAGTGGCCGGATCTCAGCTCACTGCAAGCTCCGCCTCCCGGGTTTATGCCATTCTCCTGCCTCAGCCTCCCGAGTAGCTGGGATTACAGGCGCCAGCCACCTCGCCCGGCTAGCTTTTTGTATTTTTTAGTAGAGACGGGGTTTCACCGTGTTAGCCAGGATGGTCTCGAACTCCTGACCTCGTGATTCGCCCGTCTCGGCCTCCCAAAGTGCTGGGATTACAGGCTTGAGCCACCGTGCCCGGCCCCAACTGGTTTTTGTGACATGTATACTAACTTACATTCCTATCAACTGTGAATGAAACTTCCCCACTCTGGAAACCCTCACCAGTGTTTGTCTTTCACGTATTACATTTTTTATAATATTCATTCTAGTTAGAGTGACATGGTATTTGAGTTGTTCTGGTTTACATCATTTTGTGATTAGTTATTTTAACCAAGTGTTTGTAAACTTGTTATTATTTTGTGTGTTATTTGCTGAAAAGTTTATTTAGTTTCCTCTCCTAATGTTGGTTAGGTCAGTAGTTTCTTTTTCATTTAGTTTTGTTTCATTTTTTTGCCTGTTGGTAGTGTTCGTTGCTTACACTTTTTGGGTTTTTTGTCTGTTTCTTTGTTTTTGAGATGGAGCCTTGCTCTATTGCCCAGGCTGGAGTGCAGTAGTGCAGTCTCGGCTCACTGCAACCTCTGCCTCTTGGGTTCAGGTGATTATCCTGCCTCAGCCTCCCATGTAGCTGGGATTACAGGCATGCACCACCACACCCAGCTAAGTTTTGTATTTTTAGTAGAGACAGAGTTTCAGCATGTTGGCCAGGCTGGTTTTGAACTCCTGAACTTAGGTGATCCACCCACCTTGGCCTCCCAAAGTGCTGAGATTATAGGCATGAGCCACAATGCGCGGCCAGTTGCTTACACTTTTTTGAAAAGAACCGCTCATCAGCTGCATGTTTTCCCATACTTTCTTATCATTTTTTTTTGGATTTTTAAATTTTTATTTATTGTTTTCTTCCTTGCCCACAAGACATGGAATTTGATGTAGTCCCACATGTGTATAATTTTTTTTGCCTGTGATGTTGGTAACTGATCAAGAACAAGAAAATCATGAGCATGCCACTCTGTGTTAATAAGAGTTTTTTCCCCTCGTTTTTATCTTTGTTGTTTTGTAAACTGTGAGTGTAGATCCAGGTTGACGTACATATACCCATACCCTGTGTCTTATAGAAGATGGTTTCAAGTTTTGTATTATATGTCTTTAATTACTACTGAGTGCATTATTATATATTTTGCACAATAAGGTTTCTGTTTCATTATTTTGCATAGGAATATTCAGTTTTCAGAACGATTTATTAAACAGACTCTCTCTTCCCCATTGTGTTCTTTTTTTTTTTTTTTTTTTTTTTTTGAGGCGGAGTCTCGCTCTGTCGCCCGGACTGGAGTGCAGTGGCCAGATCTCAGCTCACTGCAAGCTCCGCCTCCCGGGTTTACGCCATTCTCCTGCCTCAGCCTCCCGAGTAGCTGGGACTACAGGCGCCCGCCACCTCGCCCGGCTAGTTTTTGTATTTTTAGTAGAGACGGGGTTTCACCGTGTTAGCCAGGATGGTCTCGATCTCCTGACCTCGTGATCCGCCCGTCTCGGCCTCCCAAAGTGCTGGGATTACAGGCTTGAGCCACCGCGCCCGGCCCCCATTGTGTTCTTTTAACAAATGTGCTCAGTCAGGCCAGGCGCAGTGGCTCACGCCTGTAATCCCAGCAATTTGGGAGGCCGAGGCGGGCGGATCACAATGTCAGGAGATCGAAACCCTGTCTGTAGTAAAAATACAAAAAATTAGCCGGGCGGGGTGGCGGGCACCTGTAGTCCCAGCTACTCGGTAGACTGAGGCAGGAGACTGTAATGATCCTGGGAGGTGGAGCTTGCAGTGAGCCGACATCGCGCCACTGCACTCCAGCCTGGGCAACTAAGTGAGACTCTGTCTCAAAAAGAAAAAAAGAAAAGTGTGTTCCCACATATCATGTTAGGTTGAGTATTTGGCTGCCTTATTCTGTCCCTTAGGTCGTCGTTTTTTATTTGTGACAGTCATGGATTGTTTGGATAACTATAGGTTGTTTTTTCAGTTATTATTTCCTTTGCTTCTAACCTTGGATTTTTTCTTTCTTTTCTTTTCTTTTTTTCCCTTTTTTTTAACGGAGTCTTGCTCTGTTGCCAAGGCCGGAGTGCAGTGGCGCGATCTTGGTTCACTGTGACGTCCACCTCCTGGGTTCAAGCAATTCTCCTGCCTCAGCCTCCCAAGTAGCTCAGACTATAGGCATCTGCCACCATGCCAGGCTAGTTTTTGTATTTTTAGTAGAGACGGGGATTCACCATATTGGCCAGGGTGCTCTTGAACTCCTGACCTTGTGATCTGCCCGCCTTGGCCTTCCAAAGTTCTGGGATTACAGGCATGAGCCACAGTGTCCAGCGTTACCCTGGATTTTTCTTTTCATGCTTTCTACTCTCATTATTATATTTTAAAATGTACATAATCAAGTTAGTTACATCTGTTGATTGTATGACGCTAAGTTTTGGGGTCTCAACAACCCTATAACCCAGGCAGTGAGCAGAGGGCCCACAGGGTGGGTCTTCAGCACACACTCCCTCTCCTTTTTTTTTTTTTTTTTTTGGTCTAGTAGTCATTCCAGGTGTCTGTTGTTCTCTTCTTTATGTTTCAGTGCATTCAAAATTTAGCTTTTGCTTATAAATGAGAACCCGTGACATTTGGTTTTCTATTTGGGCCTCAGTTCACTTATGACAGTCCATCTTCTGTTCTCAGGTGATCCTCCCACCTCATTCTCCGGATTAGATAGGACCACAGGTGCCCACCACCACATCCAGCTAATTTTTGTACAATTGTAGAGATGGGATTTCACCATTTTGCCCAGGCTGGTCTTGAATTCTGAACTGAAGCGATCCACCTGCCTCAACTTCCCAAAGTTCTAGAATTACATGTGTGAGCCACTGTGCTGGCCTCTCATCCACTGTTGATGGCTAGGTTGATTCCGTGTCTTTGACATTGTGAATAACACTGCCATGAACATACGAGTGCCTGTGTCTTTCGGATAAAAGGATTGATTTTCCTTTGGGTAGATGCACAGGAGAGGGCTTTCTGGGTAATACTGCCATGAAAATACGAGTGTGTATGTCTTTTGGATAGAAGGGTTGATTTTCCTTTGGGTAGATGCACAGGAGTGGGCTTTCTGGGTGAGATTGTAGTTCTGTTTGCAGCTCTTTGAGAAATCCCTGATCTGCTTTCAACGGTGTCTGTACTAGTTTTCATCCCCCTGAAAGCGTACCAGCATTTCCTTTCCTCGGCTGCCTCTCCAGTGTGTGTTCTTTGCCTGTGTGGTCCTCACCCTTGTGACCTGTGTGGGATGGCATCTCGTCATGCTTTTGATTGGCAGCTCTCTGATGAGTGAGTTTGAGCATGTTTTCCTATTTGTTGGTTGCTTGCACATCGACTTTTGAGAAGTGTGTGTTCACGTCCCTTGCCTGTTTATTAATGGGATATTCTTTTTCTGTTTATTCCCGTGGTTGACTTGTTGAAGGGCCTTGTAGATTCTGCATGTTGGACATTGGTCAGATGCACAGTTTGGGAACGTGTTCTCCCATTCTGTATGCTGTCTGTTAACTCTGTTGGTAGTCTCTCTTGCCGTGCAGCACCTCTTTGAGATATTAGGTCTGCCTTGTCAATTTTTGTTTTTGTTGCCATTATTCTTCAGGACTTAGCCATCTAAATGCTTTGGCAAAGCCAATGTGGAGAAGGATATTTCACAAATATTCTTGTAAGATTTTAACAGCTTGAGCTTTTATGTTGAAATCTTTCATTCATCTTGAGTTCCTCTTTGTGTCTGGTGAGAGGTAGGAGCCCAGTGTTACTCTTCTGCACATGGCTAGCAGCTTATTTCAGCGCTGTTGGTTGAATATGGTGTCCTTTTCCCTTTGCTTACTTTTGTGGATTCTGTGTTAGATCAGATAGTTTTCAGTGTGTGGTTTTACTTCTTGGTCCTCTCTTGTGTTCCACTGCTCTGTGTGGAAGCGGGTCCCTAGCTTTTCCATGAAATTTGAAATCGGGGAGTGTGATATATCCGATGTAGTCTAGATGTTTCAGGATTGCTGAGGATGAAACTCAGGGTCCTTTATGGTACTCAGGGTCCTTTATGGTCCCACGTGAATATTAGCATCATGTATTTGTAGTTCTTTCAACAAATATGTTAGGAACAATACAATGAGAGGGTAGAGTGTAAAGGAACAATGCAATGAGAGGGTAAAGGAACAATACAATGAGAGGGTAGAGTGGGGCGTTATGGTCCATGCATACATTGTGGAATGATGAAATCAGGGTATTTAGTGTTTCTGTTGCCTTTTCCCATTGTTTATTCCTTTGTGGTGAGAACCTTCAGTATCCTCCTTTCATTCTGCTTTGAATGTGGTATGGATTTTGAATGGGGCATGGATGGACTCAACTTGATTATTCCTCCAATGAATCCCATGTGATTTTTAAAAACTTTCACTTTAGATTCATGGGGTACATGTGCATGTTTGTTACGTGGGGATATTGTATGACGCTAAGGTTTGGGGTATGAATGATTCCGCAGTACCCAGGTACGACGCAATAGGTGGGTTTTCAGTACTTGTCCCTTCACGTGATGAACATACAGGTGCAAGTGTCTTTTTTTTGGGCGGGGGGAATGATGTATCTTCCTTTGCAGATATACCCAGTCATGGGATTGCTGGGTTGAATGGTAGTTCTTTTCTAAGTTCTTTGAAAAATCTTCAAACTGCTTTCCACCATGGCTGAACAAATTTACAATCACACCAACGGGGTATAAGTGTTCCCCTGTCTCTGTAGCCTCGCCAGCATCTGTTCTTTGTTTACTTTGATGACAGCCATTCTGACTGGTGTGAGATGGTATCTCATGGTGGTTTCAATGTTCATTACTCTGATGATTAGTGATGTTAAGCATTTTTTCCTATGCTTGCTGGGTGACTGTATGTGTTTTTTTGAGAAATGCCTGTTCACGTCCTTTGCCCAGTTTTTCACAGGGTTGTTTGCTTTTTGCTTCCAGATTTGTTTAAAGTGTCTTATAGATTCTGGATATTAGACCTTTGTCAGATGCAGTTTGTGAATATTTTTTCCCATTCTGTAGGTTGGCTGTTTACTCTGTTGAGTTTCTTTTCCTGTGTGGAAGCTCTTTAGTTTAATTAGGTCACAGTTGTCAATTTTTGGTTTGGTTGCAATTGCTTTTGAGGACATAGTCATAAATTCTTCCTCTGGGCTAATATCCTGAATATTATGTCCTAGGTTTTCTTCTTCATAGAGCTCTTATGGTTTGAGGTCTTGCATTTAAATCTTTGATCAGAGATATGCTGGATATAAAGACAGGACTCAACCATATTCAAGAGTTGTCTCACATATGACAACATCCACAGGCTCCAAGTAAAGGGATGGAGAAATATCTGCCATGCAATCCAAAAAAAAAAAAAAAAAAGTAGGACTCACTATTCTTTTTGTTTTTTCTTCATTTTTTTTTTTCTTTTTTTGAGACAGTGTCTCACTCTGTTGCCCAGGTTGGAGTACAGTGTTGTAATTATGACTCACTGCAGCCTCAACCTTCTTGGTTTAAGTGATCCTCCCACCTCAGCCTCTCCAGTAGCTGGGACTACAGGTGCACACCTCCACACCTGGCTAAGTTTTGTACTCTTTGGTAGAGATGCATTTTTACCACATTGCCCATACTGGTCTCAAACTCCTGAGCTCAAATGATCCACCTGCCTTGGCCACCCAGAGTGTTGGGATTATAGGCATAAGCCACTATACCTGGCCCAGGAGTTGCTATTTTTTTTTTTTTCCTTTTTTGAAACGGAGTCTTGTTGTGTCCCCCAGGCTGCAGCACAGTGGCGTGATCTCGGCTCACTGTGACGTCCACCTCCCGGGTTCAAGCGGTTCTCCTGGCACAGCCTTCTGAGTAGCTGAGATTACAGGTGTGTCCCACCATGCCCAGCTAATTTTTGTATTTTTAGTAGTGACGGGGCTTCACCCTGTTGGCCAGGCTGCTCTTGAACTCCTCACCTCAGGTGATCCACCTGCCTTGGCTTCCCAAAGTGCTGAGATTACAGGCGTGAGCCGCCATGCCCGGCTAGGAGTTGTTATTCTAAAATTAAATAAAACAGACTTTAAAATAATCAAAATTAAGTAGGATGATGAAGGCCATTACATAATTATAAAGGGTACAATCCAACAAGAAGACTTACTTATTCCAAATACATATGCATCCAACAACGGAGCAACCAGATTCTCAGGTACTTGGAAAGCTGAGATGGATCACTTGGGTCTAGGAGGTTGAGGCTGCAGTCAACGGTGATTGCAGCACTGCACTTCATCCTGGGTGACAGAGTAAGACCCTGTCCAAAAAAAAAAAAAAAAAAAGGAGCTTCACAGGGGGGAGGTCCACGTGCATAGGTTGGGGAGTTCCTGCTCCCTGGTGTCCCACAACCCACCCTTCTACCCTACCTAGACTGGCCTGGGGTGATGCCGACCATGAGGCTGATCATCCTGCACTGTGCACTGTGACTGGCAGGGGGCGCTGAAGCAGCCTTTTCTGCCCCCACGTGGTGCGCATGCTTGTTCTCAACTCAGACGCTGCGTGTTGTGCGTGGCGTGGCGTCCATATTGAGTAGAAGGAGAGCATCTCCGGTCTTTCAGGATCCACTTGAGGAGGCACCCCTGCGACTTGGGAACGACTTGGAGACTCGTCCTGGGGAGGAAACATCTCCTGTCTGTGGCCCTGACTGCTTAGGTGGGAGCTGCGTGCAACTCAGCTTCTCCCGGGCATTTTTTTCTACACGGTGAGTACAGAAGGTTGTTTTCTGGAACGTTCCCTTTATTCTCTTCTTCTCAATAGTTCTTGTCTTTCTCTTCTAGTATTTTGGTATCTGTCTTACCATGAGTTTTGTTCCCTGAGGGCTTTTGAGGGTGGCAAGTGTAGCAGACTGTGTTATTTTTAGGGTTTGAGGACTTTTTCTGAGGGAACCTGTCCCATATAGATGCGGGGAGAGGAAAGCCCCAGGAGGAAGGGGAAGCCCGGCCCAGGTGGGAGTTGGGACCAGGCCTGGGTGTTTGGCTGCCTCCTGGCCAGGCCTCAGATGGAGGAAGAAAGATGCCAGCTGCTTCCAGGATTTGATGAATTTTTAAATTTGCCTTCGCGCCATCGTGTCTAGGACTCTTTCCTCCCCCACCCCTGGCCTTCAGGGAAGCCTGTGTCCCCTTCTGTCTGTCTGGTCACGACCACCTGACCGGGAGGGTGGGACACCCGGGTGTGAGCCTGACGGGGAGTTGTCCCTGGTGAGGGGGTTGCTGAGGACCTGGTTCTGTCCATGCTGCTCAGTGTTATGTCCCCTGTACAGAAATGTCTGTGCTGGGTTCCTGCCCACTTTGGGGTTGATGATCTTGCTATTGAGCACTGTGAAGGTATTGCATATTTTTTATAACATCCCCTTAGGAGATACATGCTTCCCCCAAACTTTCTCCCCATTTGTAGGATTGGTTTTCATTTGGTTCACTGTTTTCTTTCTGTACAGAAGCTTTCCAGTTGGATGTAGCCCCAGGTGGTTGTTTTTGCTTTTGTTACCTATGATTCGCTTTCCCAATTTAAAAGATAAATACATTCACAAGCCATTCCATTCTCGTTGAGGTTTTACCCTCTGCTTTCTTTTTTTTTTCCGTTTTTTCTCTTCCCGTTTCCAACCTGTGAGCCTAGAGGCAAGTTGCCCCAAAACTAAATGCTCCACCAGCTCCCCCACCCCCTTTTTTCTTACAGATGATGATGATGTATAATTTCAGGTCTTGCGTTTAGGTCTTCAATCCATTTTGAGTTGAATTCTGTGTATTGTATACCAGAAGGGTCCTATTTCATTCTTTTTCATATAAACATCAGTTTTCTCAAAACCATTTAATGAAGAAAATCTCCTGTCCCCATTGAGGCTTTGTGATCTCTGATACGGTTTTCATTTGCTTTGGAGGTGTACCCAGTAGTGGGATTGCTGGATCATACGGTAGTTGCATTTTCAGTTTTTTTTGAGGAATCTACCACTTTTTTTTTTTTTTTTTTGGAGACGGAGTCTCACTCTGTCACCCAGGCTAGAGTGTAGTGGTGTGATCTTGGCTCACTGCAACGTCCACCTCCCAGGTTTAAGCGATTTTCCTGCCTCAGCCTCCGAAGTAGCTAGGACTACAGGCACATGCCACCACGCTCAGCTAATTTTTTGTATTTTTAGTAGAGATGGGGTTTCACCGTGTTAGTCAGGATAGTCTCGGTCTCCTGACCTCGTGATCTGCCCACCTCGGCCTCCCAAAGTGCTACTGCTGGGATTACAGGCGTGAGTGACGGCGCCCAGCTAATCTTTTTCTTTTTTGAGACAAGTCACCCCCACCCAAGCTGGAGCACAGTGGCAAATCACACGACCATGTGTATTGGAATATTGGCTACCTACACCTTTGAAACTCAGTTTGATATCAGGAATTGTGATTCTTCCAACTTAGTGTGTATTTCTCAGGATTCCTTAGATGTTCAGGGCTGTTTGTGGCCCCATGTTAATACTAACATGGTGTATTTACACTTTTGTTTTTTCTTTTTGGATGGAGTCTTGCTCTGTCACCAGGCTAGAGTGCAACCTCCACCTCCCAGGTTCAAGCGATTCTCCTACCTCAGCCTCCCGAGTAGCTGGGACTAGCTGGGAGTAAGGTGCGCGCCACCACGCCTGGCTAATTTTTTTTTTTTTTTTTTGTATTTTAGTAGAGACTAGGTGTCCTCATGTTGGCCAGGATGGTCTCAATCTCCTGACCTGGAGATCCACCCACCTGGGCCTCCCAAAGTGCTGGGATTACAGGTGTGAGCCACTGTGCCTGGCCTGTACTTCTTCAATGTTTTGTCTATAATAAGGCACAAAAGCAGAGAATATACTGGGACATTTTTCTTAACTGGGACTTTTTTGTTTTTGTTTCTGTTTGTTTTGAGACAGAGTTCCGCTCTGTTGCCCAGGCTGGAGTGCAGCGGCATGATCTTGGCTTCCTGCAACCTTTGTCTCCCAGGTTCAAGTCATTTTTGTGCCTCTGCCACCCAAGTAGCTAGAATTACAAGTGTGTGCCATCATGCCCAGCTAAATTTTGTTTTTTTTAGTACAGGCAGGGTTTTGCTACATTACATTCACCAGGCTGGTCTCCAACTTCTGACCTCAGATGATCTGCCCACCTCAGCCTCCCAAGCTGCTGGGATTACACACATGAACCACCGTGCCTAGCCTCATCCTTCTACAGGAAAATAGTTTCCTGTATGACATCAGACATATTTCCTCATATGTCTGATGTCATGCAGCGTGGGTCTCTCCCTAGCAGACTCGTTTCATTTCACCTAATTGTCTTTCAGGTTTCTCCATGTGGTTGCAGATGACATGATTTCCTGAAGTGTTACAGCTGATGTGTGTTTCCTTGTGTACATATACTGTGGTTCCTTTATCCCTTCATCTGTGGATAAACAGGTAGGTTGATTCCACAGCTTGGCTATTGTGACTAGTGCTTCAGGACACATGAAAAGGCAGATAACACAGGGATTTCATTTTCTCTAAACGTGTACCCAGTGGTGGGATTGTTAGCTGGAGTGGCAGTTGTACTTTTACCTTTAGTTTTTTTTTTTTTTAAAGATAGAGTCTTGCTTTTGTTGCATAGGCTGGAGTGCAGTGGCGTGATTTCGGCTCAATGCAAGCTCCGCTTCCTGCATTCAAGCCATTCTCCCGCTTAAGCCTCCAGAGTGACTGGGCATACAGGCACCTGCAACCATGCCTAGCTAATTTTTGTATTTACACTAGAGATGGGATTTCACCATGTTGGTGAGGCTGGTCTCGAACTCCTGACCTCAGGTGATCCAACTGCCTCGGCCTCCCAAAGTGCTGAGATTACAGGTGTGAGCCACTGCACCCGGCCTACCTTTTATTTTTTTAAGGAACTTCCAAAAGTTTTTGTGGTATATACAGTAACTTTCATTCCACAAAGAGTGTAGAAGACTTTTTTTTTCTGCAAGTCTACACTGACTATTGCCTTCAACAATTTTGATTTTTGTCTTTTGTAATACTCATTCTAGGTGGAATTAGATGGTAAGTGAGTATGGTTTTGATTCACGTTTTTGTGAGGATTAGTGATACTGAGGAACTGTCACCTGTGAGTCCATTTCCTGCCTTCTTTTCACTCAGGTCTGTTTAGATCCTTTTACTTGGATATTTGTTGTTTTTGTTCTTGTTGTTTTTCACTTAGTCATATTAGTTTATTGTCTGTGTTAGATAATAACCTCTTTCAGGGTTAGGATTTTTTATCATTTCTCCCAGTCTTTAGGATTCCTTTTTTTTGTTTCATTGTTTTCTTTTCCCTGTAGAATTTGTAAAGTGTACCTAGTCTCACATGGTTATAGTTGCGTATGTTAGCAATGACTTTTGTGTTCAACACCCCATTTCCACGAAACACACAAACATGCGTGTGCCTGCACGCGAGCGCGCCCACACACTCACACACACATGGAGCCAAGCCTTGCATTGTCTATGGGTGTAGTTTCCCTACTTTTTTTTTAGTGTTATGATGCTTTTTTACCTTTTGCAGCCTGTTTGCATAGATACAGGGTTTCCTAAAATATACACCCACTCTATGTTTTATTATAGGACCTTTACAGTTTCAAGATTGAGTTTAGGTCTTTAATTCATTTTGTGTTGATTTTGTGTATCGTGCATTTAAGGGTCCTATTTCAGTGTTTTTCCTGTGGATATTCAGTTTTCTCAAAATCAATAATTGAACCAGACTCTCCCTTTCCCATTGTATCTTGTTGGTGTTTTGAAAACTGTTCCCTGCATATCACGTTGGATAGAGTATTTGGTTGCCTCATTCTGTCACTTAGGTCCTCGTTCTGTGTTTGACTGTCATGGATTGTTTGAATAACTACAGATTGTTTTTTCATTTATTATTTTCTTTGGTTCTAACCTTGGATTTTTCTTTTAGTGCTTTCTACTCTTATTATTATAGTTTAAAGGGTACATATGCAAGTTAGTTACATCTGTTGATTGCATGACGCTGAGACTTGGGGCCCCGACAACCCCATAACCCAGGCAGTGAGCAGAGGGCCCACAGGGTGGGTCTTCAGCACACGCTCCCTCTCCCCTGTTTTTTATTGGTCTGGTGGTCATTCCAGGTGTCTGTTGTTCTCTTTATGTTTGAGTCTGTTCAAAGTTTAGCTCCCGCTTATAAGTGAGAACATGTGGCATTTAGTTTTCTATTTGGGCCTTAGTTCCAGTGGTCTGCAGTTTCCACCTTCTGTTCTCAGGTGATCCTCCCACCTCGGCTGCCAGATTAGATAGGACTACAGGTGCCCGCCACCACATCCAGCTAATTTTTGTGTTATAGACATGGGATTTCACCATTTTGCTCAGACTGGTCTCAAATTCTGGACTGAAGTGATCCACCTGCCTCGGCTTCCCAAAGTTCTAGAATTATAGCTGTGAGCCACTGTGCCGGCCTCTTATCCACTGTTGATGGCTAGGTTGATTCCATGTCTTTGAAAATGTGAGTAATACTGTCATGAACATATGAGTGTCTATGTCTTTCGGATAGAAGGATTGATTTTCCTTTGGGTAGATACACAGGAGTGGGCTTTCTGGGTGAGATGGTAGTTCTGTTTTCAGCTCTTTGAGAAATCACCAATCTGCTTTCACCTGTGTCTGTACTAGTTTTCATCCCCACCAAAACGCACCAGCGTTTCGTTTTCTCGGCTGCCTCGCCAGCACGTGTTCCTTGTCTGTGTGGGCATCACCCTTGTGACCTGCGAGGGATGGCATCTCGTCATGCTTTTGATTGGCAGCTCTCTGGTAATGAGTGAGTTTGAGCATGTTTTCCTATTTGTTGGTTGCTTGCACATCGACTTTTGAGAAATGTGTGTTCACATCCCTGGCCCGTTTATTAATGGGATATTCTTTTTCTGTTTATTCTCCTGGTCGACTTGTTGAAGGTCCTTGTAGATTCTGCATATTAGACGTTGGTCAGATGCACAATTTGGGAACATGTTCTCCCATTCTGTACGCTGTCTGTTTACTCTGTTGTAGTCTCTCTTGCTGTGCAGCAGCTCTTTCAGGTATTCGGTCTGACTTGTCAGTGTTTGTTTTTGTTGCTGTTGTTCTTCAGGACTTAGCCATCTAAATGCTTTTCCAAAGCCTATGTGGAGAAGGATATTTCACAAGTTTTCTAGTAGGATTTTAATAGTTTGAGTTTTTATGTTTATATGTTTTATTCATCTTGAGATCCTCTTTGTGTCTGGTGAGAGGTAGGGGCCCAGTGTTACTCTTCTGCACATGGCTAGCTGCTTATTTCAACTCCATTGATTGAATAGAGTGTCCTTTTCCCTTCACTTACTTTTGTGGATTCTGTGTTAGATCAGATAGTTTTCAGTGTGTGGTTTTACTTCTTGGTCCTCCCTTGTGTTCCACTGCTCTGTGTGGAAGCGGGTCCCTAACTTTTCCATGAAATTTGAAATCAGGGAGTGTGATGTGTCCAGTGTAGTCTGGATGTGTCAGGATTGCTGAGGATGAAACTCAGGGCGCTTCATGGTCCCACCTGAATGAGCAGTGCGTATTTCCATTTCTTTCAGCAAATGTGTTGCATAGTAAAGAAACAATAGAACGAGAGGGTAGAGTGGGGCGTTTTGGTCCATGCATACATTGTGGAATGATGAAATCAGGGTACTTAGTGTTTCTGTTACCTTTTCCCATTGTTTATTCCTTTATGCTGAGAACCTTCAGTATTCTGTCAAGCTGCTTTGAAAGTGATGTGCTGATACTGTTAACCCTGGTCACCCTGCAGTGGAATAGAACAACAGAATTTTCCTCCTCTCATTTATGTGTAACTTTGTACCCTTTTACAATCCATGCCCATTACTCCTCTTTTCCCCCAATCTCAGGAAACCGATATTGTGCTCGCCAGGTGTTTGAGATAGTTTCTCAGATTCTGCATGTGTGAGATGACTCACGGTTTGTTTCTCTCTCCGCTTGCTCATTTAATTTACTGTCATGTCCTCCAGGTGCAACCCTGTGGTTCCCCACGATATGATTTCTTTTTTTTTTTTTTTTTTTTTTTTTTTTTTTTTTTTTTGAGACGGAGTCTCGCTCTGTCGCCCGGGCTGGAGTGCAGTGGCCGGATCTCAGCTCACTGCAAGCTCCGCCTCCCGGGTTTACGCCATTCTCCTGCCTCAGCCTCCCAAGTAGCTGGGACTACAGGCGCCCGCCACCTCGCCCGGCTAGTTTTTTGTATTTTTTAGTAGAGACGGGGTTTCACCATGTTAGCCAGGATGGTCTCGATCTCCTGACCTCGTGATCCGCCCGTCTCGGCCTCCCAAAGTGCTGGGATTACAGGCTTGAGCCACCGCACCCGGCCAACACGATATGATTTCATTGTGCTTTTCTGTCTGAAGAGTATCCCGGTGTGAACATGTGGAACAGCTTCTTTCTCCCTTTGTGGATAAGCAGGTAGGTTGATGCTTACACTGGCTCTTGGGAACGGTGCTGGAATCCACATGGGTGGGTAGATCTATCTTTGGTGTCCTGATTTCAATGACTTTGAGTGTATTCCTAGTAGTAGAATTGCTGTTTGAAATGGTAATTGGAGTCTTTTAAGGTTTGGAAGAACATCCAAGTGGTTTCTGTAGTGTGTGTACTAGTTTACCTTCTCACGAACTGTGGAGAAGAGTGTCTCTGTCTCTCTCTGGAAACACACCAGCATTTCCCTTTCTTTCAATGTTTTTCTTTTTTTGTAACACTCATTCTGATTAGAATGAGATGGTGTCTAAGTGTGGTTTTGATTTACATTTTGCTTGTGGTTAGTGATGTTTGCCAGGTTATTGTGAGCTTGTTTCAATGTGATGTGTAAGACTGGGCAAAGGACCTGAAGACCTGAGATGGATGCACAGGTAAAAGATTCTGAATCAACATTACTGATCCTCATGAGAAGTCAATCAAAACCACACTCAGATATCATCTCACTCCGGTGAGAACGAATGTTACCAAAATGGGACAACAATTTCATTGCCGTATAGTCTGTGTGTATAACCAGCGGGTGCAAGGTACAGTTCGATCTGTGTAAACGTAGCATCATCATGAAGTTGCAGTATCTGGCATCTCTGTGAGCTCCAGCCTTATGATTTCTCTGTGGAGAGAATATTCACAACTGACCTTTGTATCTGTTTTGAAAATTTTGGTTTTCTGTTCTTGCCTTTTGCCATAATGGCCTACGGCTCTGTCCAGGTTTCTGGTAAGGGCGTGGATTTGTTTTTTATGGCTGTGTAGTGTTCCGTGGTGTGTATGTACCACATTTCCTTTCTCTGATCCACTGCTGATGGGCACCAAGCCTGATTCCATGTCTTTACCATTGTGAGTAGTGCTTCCGTGAACATACAAGTGCATGCATGTTTCAGGTGGAAGGATTTTCCTTTGAGTAGATCCTTAGGAGTGGGGTTGCAGCGCTGGGTGGTAGTTCTCTTTTAAGTTCTTTGAGAAATGTCCACACTGCTCTCCAGGGAGTCTGAACTAGTTTGCATTTCCCCGTACAGTGGACCTGCATTTCTTTGCTCATCTGCCCCACCAGCCTCTGTTGTTGTGGACTGTGTGTCATAATTGCCATTCTGAGCAGTGTGAGATGGTATCTCAGTATGTTTCTGATTTGCATTTCTCTGATGATCCGTGAGATCAAACATGTTTTCATGCTCATTGGTTACTGGTACACCTCGTTTTAAGTGTGTGTTCATGTCCCTTGCCCATTTATAAGTTGGGTTTTTTTTTTCTGATATTATTTGTTTAACGTCTTTATGATAAATCTTGGATATTAGACGTTTTTCAGATGCATAGTTGAATATTTTCCCTCATTCTATAGGCTGTGTGCTGACTCTGTTGGTTGTTTCTTGTTCTGTGCAGCAGCTCTTTTGTGTATTAGGTCCCACTTACCAGTAAGTGCTGTTGTTGCCATTGCTTTTGGGGACTTGACATATAAATGCATTGCCAAAGCCTCTGTCGGGAAGGGTATTTGCTAGATTCTCGTGCAGGATTTTTTTATAGTTTCAGGTCTTGGATTTTTATGTATTTATGTATTTATTTAGAGACTGAGTCTTGCTCTGTTGTACAGGCTGGAACGCAATGGAGCGATCTCGGCTCACTCAACCCTCCACCTTCTGGGTTCAAGTGATTCTCCTGCCTCAGTCTCCCGAGTTGCTGGGAGTACAGGCATGTGCCACCATGCACAGCTAAGTTTTGTTTTTTTATTAGAGACAGGATTTCACCATATCAGCCAGGGTAGTCTCGAACTCCCCAACCTCAAGTCATCCGCCCGCCTCGGACTCCCAGAGTGCCTGAATTGCAGGCATGAGCCACCGCTCCTGGCCTGAGGTTTTGCCTTTCAATCTTTGATTCATTTTGAGTTGCTTTCTGTACGTGGTGAGACACAGGGGCCCAGTGTTACTTCTTCTGCATCTAGCTGACCACTTATCCCAGCACCACTTACTGATAGGGAGTCCTTTCTCCATTGCTTATTTTTGTTGATTTTTTTTTCAAATATCAGACGGTTTCAGGTGTGCAGGTTTACATCTGGGTCTTCCTTTTTTTTTTTTTTTTTTTTCTGAGACGGAGTCTCACCCTGTGGCCCAGGCTGGAGTGCAGTGGCCGGATCTCAGCTCACTGCAAACTCCACCTCCCGGGTCCACGCCATTCTCGTGCCTCAGCCTCCCGAGTAGCTGGGACTAAAGGTGCCCGCCATCTCACCCGGCTAGTTTTTTTGTATTTTTCAGTAGAGACGGGGTTTCACCGTGTTAGCCAGGATGGTCTCGATCTCCTGACCTCGTGATCTGCCCGTCTTGGCCTCCCAAAGTGCTGGGATTACAGGCTTGAGCCACCGCGCTCGGCCTACATCTTTTATTCATCTGAGTGAACTTTGGTACATGGTGAGAAGTAGAGGCCTAGTGTTACTTACTCTTCTGCATATGGCTCGCCGCTTATCCCAAGACTATTGAAAGGGGAGTTCTTTCTCCATTACTTATTGTGTGTTTCATCCACAATCAAGTGGTATGAGGTATGTGGGTTTACTTCAGGTTCTCTATTCTTTTCCACTCATCCATGCGGAAGCAGGTTCCTAGAGTTTGAGTGAAATTTCAAATCAGAGAGGGTGATGCATCCAGTGTAGTTTGGATTTCTCAGAATTGCTTTGGAAATGCAGGGCATTTCCTGGTCTCAGCATTGTTTCTATGTCCTTAAAAGCAATTTGCTCTATAGTAAAGGTATACAATTAAGGAGTAGAATGGGACATTTTGATCCATGCATGTATACCTTGTGTAATGATGAAAGCAAGGCATTGACTGTCTCTGTTACCTTGTATAGTTATTATTAGTTCTCTGTAGTTGCAATATTCAAAATCCTTCTTTTCAGCCTTTTTTGGAAAATATGGTAGGATACTGTTAAGCCTAGATACCCTGCTGTGGAGTAGAACAGTTGAATTTATTCCTGTCATCTGAGTGTAACATTGTATCCATTTCCCAGTTCCTGCCGGGACTCCCCAACCCCCAGCCTCTCTTCACCACTGTGGAACTTTCTATTTCTAGGAGATAAAGTCATTTAGAGAGAAAGTTGATCTCATTCTCACATGCATGGAATCATGCCGCGTTTGGCTTTCTCTGCCTGACTCATTTCGTTGAAGGTCATGTCCTCCAGGTTTTTGCACGTTGCTGCAGATGACATGGTTTCATGAATTTCTATGGCCGAAGAGGATTCCACTGTGTACTGCAGTTTCTTTATCCCTTTTTCTGTGCATGAACAGGTAGGTTGATTGGATACCTTTGCTATTGTGAATAGTGCTTCAGTTGCCATAGGAAGGCCGGTATCTCTTCAACATAACGAATTCCATGTGCTTTCTGTGTATAACCAGTGGTGGGATTGCTAGGTGAAGGGGTATTTGTAAAACATTTAAGACACCTTCAACTGTTTCGCTTTGTGTGTATAGTAATTGATGCACATTCCCACCAATAGTGTATAAAAGTGCCTTTTTCTGCGTTTCTACGTTGACCACTGCCTGTAAACGTATCTTTTTTTGTTGTTTTTGCTAAGTTTCATTCTAATTAGAGTGAGAGGTATCTGAGTGGTTTGCACTTAAACATTTGCGTGAGGATTAGTGAAGCTGAGCAACTTCTCTTTGACCTGTCAGTTAATTTCATGTTTTCTTTTCAGATGTGCCTGTTCAGGTTCTTTGCCCAGTTTTAGGTTGGGTATTAGGTTTTGTTCATTTTCCCAGTTAGAGTAGTGTTAGTTTCTCCTGCACGTTAGATAACAACCCCTTTCACAGATAGAATTCTGCTGAACTTTCTTTCAGTCTGTCGGACGCCTTCTTCAGTGGTTCATTGTTTCTCTTCCCCATGTGGAAGCCCTATAGTCCCATGTGTTTTCATTCACAATTGTTAGCACTGATTTTTGTGTCCCATCCAAAAAGATAAAAAATACGACAAAGTATTGCCAAATCAATTGCGTGGTCTAAGGGTTTCTTGCCATTGATAATTGTTGCTTTTGTTTTCTTTCTTTTTTGCAAACTGCATGCAGAGATACAAGTTTTGCTGAGATACAGACTCCCACTTTTCTTATAGGAGCTTTGCGGCTCCAGGATTGGGTTTAGGTGTTTATTTTGTGTTGACTTGGTGGTATTACATGTTTCAGACCCTGAAATGTTGACTTCTTTGGCTTGTTTTTGTCTGATGTACCACAGTGTGGGTGTGCTCAAATTAAGCTGTGGGACATCCTTTACATACTGGGTTCAAGCGATTTTCTCCTTCCTTGATGTTCACTTAGGGGAGAGTTGTCAGAAAGTCTGGGAAGATCCATAGTGGAAAAAGTTTATCTGTATTTCGTGGAGACTGATGGCCAGCTCCCTTCTGCTCAGGACTTCTGGAGAAGGCCAGCCCTACCGATTGCTTAAATACCTCCCATCTCCAGCCCTTCAGTAAATTTAAGTGATTCATTAAATATTTAAACCTTAAGAAAGTAGAGTACCCCAGTGGAACTTGAGTTTGGCTAGAATTTAAGTTTGAGAGTAGCTGGTCAGTAGAACAAGTGTGGTAGATTGGGTAACATGCTATGATTTTTAAGGGTTTTTTTGTTTTGTTTGTTTTCCTTAAACAGAGTTAACAATAATTAATTTGAACAAAGAAAGAAAATGTTCAGTGTTAGCATGCATAACGTGAACGCTGTTCCATGACTTGTTCAGCCATAGCCTCAATTCTACATATTGGACTATGAATCCTAAAGACTGGTATATAGTTACTGCACTGCGGTTACTTTTCTCATTCCAGCAACTATAGAACATTTTGAATAGCGTTTTAAAATTTTATTTTAAAGAAAGTTAAGAAAAAGCCGTTACTTATACACTAAACAATATAAACATAAAATGGTCTCCCGCCTGACTCACAAAAGTCCCATGGACTGATCCTGGCCAGCAGGAGCAGCTGGTGTTGAGGAGCAGGGTCCAGATGCAGCTGAGCTGCCAGCCACCTAGATGTGGTTCCCTGGTGTCCCCGGTCTGGGTGAAGGATGTTGCAGAACCGGTGTTCTGGCCAGCATCCTGGTGGGGTCCCAGCCACTGCAGGATGGTGCCAGCCTACTGGGATTCAGGCTCCAGCTGGCAGGACAGCTTGTAGCTGTAGGACAGTGAGACAGCTGTGAGGCCACCATGAGCCACATATCAGGTCCCCTCTCAGTGCCTGCCCAACTAGAATCCTGGGTTCCCAGCAGTCCCCCATGCAACAGGGCTTGATGCTGGCTGTGCAGTCATGGGTATAGGCTCTCTGCAGCTGGCCACAAGAGAGCCTCCTCTAGGCCAGGTGGGGTGGCTGACACCTGTACTGTCAGTACTTTGGGAGACTGAGGTGGGTGGATTACTTGAGGCCAGGAGTTTGAGACCAGCCTGGACAACATCGTGAAACCCCATCTGTACCAGAACAACAACAGCTGAGCAACAGGACATGGTGTCTGTACATGCTGTACCATGTCCTGGGATATAGTGTCTGTGCATGCTGTACCATGTCCTGGCATATGGTGTCTGTACTTGCTGTACCATGTCCTGGGATATGGTGTCTGTACTTGCTGTACCATGTCCTGGGATATGGTGTCTGTACAGGCTGTACCATGTCCTGAGACATGGTGTACTGCAGTAGTCCCAGCTGCTTGAGAGGCTGAGGAAGGGCTTGAGACCAGGAGGCAGACGTTGCAGTGAGCAGAGATGGTGACAACTGCAGTGCAGCCTGGGTGAGAGAGCCCGACCATGTTTTAAAAAAAAAAAAAAATGGAGAGCCTTCTCCCACTCTCTGCCCATGTGCTAGGCCCTCACCTCTCCTTGTCACTGAGCTGCTCCATCCTTGGGAAATAGGTGACAAATTTCTCAAGAGGCCGAAGCCTGTAATTCATGGCAGCCACTTGGAGCAGCTGCATTTCCTGCAGAACACGGACCTCCTAGAGACAGAGGAGAGGTTGCTGACAGAGCCTGGGTGGAAGATGCTGAGGGGGCCTTCGGCAGGCAGGGAGAAGGGGCTGGTCCCTGGGGCAGTTTTCTGAGGGGGCCCCATGCGGCCCCCAGCCTGTTCTCAGAGTTGGATGTAAATAGCCCCTCCTGCAGGAACTGGTCTTTGATTCCATTCCATTTCCTGCTTTCTCCACTGGGATAGGTCTCCTCCTCCTGTGTGTGTCAAACCCTCCCAGTAAACCTAAGATGCAGAGGATGGAGCCAGGGAGTGTCCTGCCCAGGGTGGACTGTGACGACCACATCCCCACACTCATCCAGCGTGAGTGCCCCAGCTGCTCACCTTCCTCCTCTTGTTGGTGTTGCCCTGGAAGGCAGACAGAGTCCATCAGAAAGGTCCCTGGCCCACAACCAGCCCCACCCCACCCCTTCCCATGCTGCACTACTGCCAGGGCCACCAGGGTCAGGGGATGTGCACATGACAGGGCTTGGACCTGCCTCAGGCTCCGGGCTCTAGAGCACGGGGGCATGGGAGCTGAGGCTCAGGGACACTCTGCCCCAACCCTCTCTGATGACAGGGAAACAGGTCTCTCATAGAAAGAAAGCACTCAGTGACCCTGGAACTGTCAGCCCAGCCCTTGGAGAGGCTGAATTTCACCCTCCTGTTATGGGACTACCCTAGGGAAAGGCCGAGTCCAGCTCAGGCCACACCTCACCAGCTTTGCAGTCAGGCAGCTCTGCAGCTTCACCACTCGGGAATAGGGACTGGTGGCTGCTATGGAGCCTCCATCACCAAAAGGTGATAGATGGGCCTGACACTCCCACCTACAGGAGCAGCTGTGAGGCTCTCAGGAGAGGAGGTTTGCCAAGGGCTGAGATCTAAGAGCTCGGTCCAGGACCCTCTACTCCCAAGCCTCAGCATCCTGGTTCCCAACCAGCCTGCACCAGGCTCACTCACATCCAGATCGTCCGGGATGGCCAAATCCAACCTCTGTAACACAGTCAGAAAATCCCCCCTGGAAGGGGACCACGCCCTGTGCCAAGGATGGGTGAGGTGTTGGTATGTGTAGTTGTGATGAGTATTGGCCCTCAGTTGCCTGTTCAAGGTTCTGTCTCATGAAATCCCATCAGCTCCTGTCTCCCAGAACCCCCCTCTCCAGGTCTCCCGGTTGGAGTAGTCAAAGATCCTCAGCTGCCTTTCCCAATTCTCTGCCTTCTCTATCCCAGCTGACCTCCAAGTCTAGCAGGCACTCCTAGTTACCTCTGTAGTGGGATTTTAACAATTCACAAGGGCATGTGGTCCCAGCCTTACCCTTCCCCACATCCACTCTGAGTCCAGTTTTCCCATACCCTTGCTCTGGTCTCTCAAATAGGAGGTTTTCCAGAGCCAGTGTCCACAGGAGGACAGGGCTGGGGAGGAAGTCTCTGTGATCTTGACATGGAGCCTGCAGCTGGCGGGGAAGGGAGCCCTGTCCTCTGATCCCCTGCGGCCTCTGCACGCTGAAGCCTCACTCTTCTGCCTCCGCAGCCTCATCTGGGCTCTCTGGGGGTTCCTCTCCTGGGTGGCCACCTTAAACCTCCCCGCCTGCCAGGTGTCAGTGACAGAGACAGTGAGGCTCTCCTCCCTTCCCCCAGTTACACCCCAGCCACCCCACACTTGGATCCCCAGGGACTGGCGTGAGTCGCCTGGCACAGTGCTCATACCACTGGCCCAGCTCCACACTCCCTGTGTGTGTCACCCACTCATGCAGCTGGACCTCCCTGAGACTGTTTCTCTTCTATAAAGAGTGATGAAAACCAGCCGGGCGCGGTGGTTCAAGCCTGTGATCCGAGCACTTTGGGAGGCCGAGACGGGTGGATCACGAGGTCAGGAGATCGAGACCATCCTGGCTAACACGGTGAAACCCCATCTCTACTAAAAAATACAAAAACACTAGCCGGGCGAGGTGGCAGGCGCCTGTAGTCCCAGCTACTCGGGAGGCTGAGGCAGGAGAATGGCGTAAACCCGGGAGGCGGAGCTTGCAGTGAGCTGAGATCCGGCCACTGCACTCCAGCCTGGGCGATAGAGCGGGACTCTGTCTCAAAATATAAAAAAATTTAAAAAAAAAAGAGTGATGAAAACCACAAGTACCTCACAGGACCTCCTGAGTACTGTTTCCTGTAGCTGTTGCCATTGTTCTCACCCTCATCCCTCTGAGGAAGAACTAGGCATGAGCACCCTGATATTATTTTCTTTTCTTGAATCTCATTTTCATCCTGTGAGGGCTGCACTACAGGCTCAGCATCTTTTCATTTTCCAGATGAGGGGAGTGACTCCTCAAAGACCCGAAAGAGAAGGTGCCTCCTCCCCATCCTCAAGGCTCTGTCCCGCTGCCTTCACCCCATATCCCAGCACCACCACCCATCATGGTCGTGTTCTCTGGAATCTCTTGAGTGTCTAGGTCTCCAGCCAGGCACAGTCATGATGGGAAAGGGACAGGGCGTTTTAGGAGACCTGGTTAAGTGGCACCTGGCTATCCGAGCCCTACTGGAGTCTGTGCTACACAAACTGGGTTTGAGCCATGCCAAAGGTTTTGCCTCACCAACGATCCCCCAGGGACTTCTGTGCACAGAACTCTCTTCCTCCACGCAGGAAGTGGCCTCCTGAGACGTCATTCTCTGATAGACATGGTTGGGTTTTCCAGGATCCTGGGTTGGGTGACAAGTTGCCTTCTCATTTGCATGGAAGATTCTGAGATCTGGTCAGGGAGGATCCCCTAGGAATGCATGAATCCCCCAGATATTTGTCATGGGCGTGTGTCACTGCTCACTGGTGAGAATCCTGTGACATGACCATTTTCGGGTGTCTGCAACGGGCAGAGCAGGGAGTCCCAGCAAACACATATGTCTGTCCGAAGTATGTCCATTGGTACCCAAAGCTGGGCGATCCACTGGACTCCCTGGCACATGAGCTTCCTCTGTTGTTGTTCCCCCTCTCCCTCAGTGTGGGCAGAAGCCCCTGCCCATGGAGGTGCGCTGCAGACAGAAGCAGCAGCAGAGACCTGGCTTCCTGAGGAATTGCTGGCCAGTTTGAGGAAGGAAGAAAGTCCCACCTACCATGACCACCCCGAAGCCTGGAGGAAGCTCCATGCCAGCAGCATGGACCAGCATGGGAGCCAGAGCCCTGCTAATGCTGCAGCTCATCACCCCCTCTCAGAAGCCCAGCAGCCATTGCCACATCCCATTTCCAGGGCCTCCTGCCCCTCTGCCCCCACATGCCCGTGGACCCACATACCTCTCTTCCTGTTGGCCCAAGGTAGGCATGGAGGGAATTTTTCAAGTCCACTTTTAGTAGGTAAGTTAAAACAAAACAAAGTAACTACTGCACACCAGGTCCAATGCCCTTCCAAACTCACTCTTTCCTGTGACCCTTAAACATTTGTCCCACATCTCCCAGACTGCACTGTACCTTGATCAGCAGGTCCCTCTTCACTGCAGTGTCTTTTTCACAGAGTTCTTTTAGATATTTTGTGCTTTTGCTATGGACAGAGGAAAGAAAGAAGGGTAAATTTGGGAATAACTGGGCAGATTTGTGAGTTCCAATCCAATCCCTTTTGTTTGAAAACCCAGAGAATCCCAACTTCCTGAGTGAGTGTTTCCAGTGGGGTCCTCTGATGACAAGGGCTCCAGAGGACCAGGGTGGGACCTGTCATGCTCCTCCCCTGGCCCATCTCCACTTCACATAAGCCCCTGCGTGTTCACAGTTAGCTTCCAGCTGGACACAGTTCCACTGCTGGGTGCAAACACCTGAAAGCCTCCAGTTGGCTCTAGTCTGTTCCTGATGGTTAAAAACCCTTAGTCCCGAGTTGGAAATCCTTGCCCAGAAGTCCAGGGCAGCTTAGTGACCACACCCACCAGCCCATCCCTACCTCCAGTGTCTGTGGTCTCCAAGAACCTTTCAGAATCATTGAGGGCACATGGGGAGACCTATGGGTCCCTAGGTCAACCCTGGTGCTCCAGTGGAGAGAGCCCCCCTCACCTGGTCACTGCTGCTCATGTCTTGTGTAGCTGATGTATTGGGTCGCTGCACAGAGCAGAGACGATGGCGTGCACTGAGGAGAAGTTGTTGAGGCTTAGGCACTCCTGGAGAGGGAAGAGTGAGCTGTGAGGTCCAGAGTTGGAGCCCGGCCCACTTCAGCCTCAGCCCCCTCTGCTGAGATCTCCCCTCCTGGTCGAAGCAGAGGCCCAGGGAGCCTCAGGAGGGCACACCTGGGGCCTAGTGAATGTCAGTCATCTAGGAGGATTGTAGTTTAACCCAAGGGAGAGCCCAGGTCGGAAGTGAGCAGCCCCCACTGGGCCATGGGTGTCAAGGTCAGTGAAGCTCTGGCAAGAAGGCTTAGGGGATGTGCAGGGCTCAGGCCAGAGATACAGATGCCAATCCTGAAAGCCGATGGAGGAGACAGTTCCCCATTTTTAAAGAGGGAATCCTCAGGCCCAACCATGGCTTACCCTAGCCACCTTGATCCAGTGCTCCACCACCCTGGCCCTGTTGCAGGCCCTCATGCTGTGGTCCCCGAGGCAGGAGGTGGTGACACAGTTGGTGAGCCTGTTGAAGTGTGCGATGGTGGCACTAACTATGGGTGCCACCTGCTCATTCTGCTTCTTCTGTTGTTGGCCCCAGATGCAGCCAAGGCATTCGTAGAGCACCACCTTCTTGAACAGCTCCTTTTGGGGAGGAGGAGAGTATCACTGACAGAGCACACAAACTCAGAGTCACCCGCAGTCCCAGGCAGGGACTGAGCTCACAGTCATCCATGGTCTCTGGCAGGAACCGAGCTGGAGCTCAGAAAGCTTTAAAATGGGCTCCAGACATGTGGGAGTCCCTGGGTTTGATTTTCTGCCCACTGAGGGCCCTGAATGCATTATGGCCCAGAACCCAACAAGACTGGGGAGAGAGAGTGACATTTTCTCCCAGGCCATCTACACTCCAAGTGGCTCAGGCCTGCCCGTCCCAAGGCCTCGTCTTCCTCCCATCCCAATCAGCCACCTTCTTCTCTCCATACTGGTGCACTTTCCTTGTAGCAGCTGCAACTATGGGCTCTGTTGGCGTGTCTGCCATAGAATCTAGTATGCATCAGGTACCTAATAAGCACTGAGGGTAGTGAGGCTCCTGAGCAGCTGGGTGAGTGACCCATGGCCCTGCCTGTGCCTCAGTGAGCACCTGCACTGTCCTGCTTTTGGTCCATCCCCTGTCATTCAGTCTGCACAGTCACTCTGTGCAGCTGGCATGGACGATGTCCCATATCTGCTGTCCACATGCAGACAGGGAAGGCTTGTGGGTGAGGAAACTCATCCAGGTCTCATGGTTGGTAAGAAGTGGGGCTGACATTCAACCCAGGGCATTGGCCGCTCCTCAGGGAGAGGCTGGTCTGAGACAGGTGGTGCCAGAGGCACACCCTGCAAAGCCCAGCTGCTCACCATATCCATGAGGGTCAGCTGCTCTGCCAGCAGCCTGGGAGGGAAGGTCGTGATGTCAGGCAGCTCCTCATGGGGTTGGTTCTTTACAGGACAGGGACAGGGGGACTCTGGGGTTGACTGTGGCTCCAGCGGTGTCCCTGGAGGGGGCCCTTCCCCTGCTGCTGGTGCTGGTGCTGGTCCTGGTGCTGAATGTAGATATCCTGGTGCACCCAGGGCTGCAGGTGACTCTGGCTCCAGAGCAGGCCCCAGGTCCGCCAGCAGTGGTGGTGCTGGCTCCAGGGCTGGCATTGTTAATGCGTGTTGCCCAGGAGGTGGAGCAGGATCTGGAAAAGGAGAAAAGGTCATGACACCAGTCACTTTTCACTGGTCTTTCCAAGCACAGAAATGACCAGATGGAATGTAAGGGAATTGTAGGCCAAAACACCACCCCCGGAAAGTCTTCCAGACTGCAAGCCACCTCACCATCTGGCTTGGCCTCGTTGGGCTCCGGAAGCACCAACTGGCCTAGGACAAGTTCCTGATGGTCCTCCATGCCCAGTTCAGGCCAGGCGAAGTTCCTGAAGGCCAGCTTTATCCGGAAAGATGACCGTTGTGGGGGCTGATAGCAAACTGAAGTGTTTTCAAGGGGCCAGGTGAACAAAATGGAGGTGGTGTTGCTGGTGATGGAGTGGATAGCTGAGTCAGAGGCCTGACCTTCTCCCACACAACCCTCCAGGGCACCCTTGTGTGGTTCTGGGTCCCTGGCCTGTTGCTGCCTGTGTAGAGGACAGCCCCACCATACCCCAAGCCATCAGTGCTGTCCTGGAAGGGGCAGACCTGGCCATGCAGCAGGGCTGTACAGACCCTTGTGCACCCCAGTGTCCCACTGACATTCTCTTCCCTATGGTCCTAGAGCACAGCGCTGTGCACCTGATTACTCAAGACTTCAGCTCCAGGCTGATTTGTGAGCAGGTTGCTCATCAAAGCTCCAGCTCTGGGTCTGCTGGTCCTAGGGTTAGGAGGATAGGGGCAGATGTAGAGTGGAGGAGGACAGGGAGAGAAGGGAAGTCACGGTACTCGAGATGGGTCTCTTGGTGGCCAGCTGTGATCCCGGCCTCTCCTCTCCTTTGCAGGGCACCTAAGTCTCCATTTACAGAACTCACTATTTCCCTCTTGCGGGAGAAGTCTCCAGATGTCAGCCTTCTCATGGGAATTTTAAGAATTATGAGCCCCAGCGCTCCTTTAATCTCTCCCCAGTCAGAGTCCACATTTTTGCCCCATGTTTTGTGGGTGAAAAAGCCCTTCAGAATCCTAAATCCACCCAGTTTATACTTGTTGCTGGGCTCCATCATTCTAGTCAGAGTCTGGGAGGATGCCACCATACATAGAGGAGGCCACGAGTGTTTCACCTCTAACATTCTGTAGATATGACCTGTTCATCCTGTCACCTGTGAGTGCCTGACTCCTGAGTAGAATCGAGTCCCAGGGATTGTCATCTGCTTTATGAAATTATGCCAAGCCACAAGAAGAACGTTGCACAAATGAGGTATTTAGTATGTATGTGTTGAATGAGTGAACCCCAACCATTGGAGAACGCCAGTGAGCCTCTCCAGATATCTGAGTGGGCCTGAGGCTCTTTTTTCAGCATCAAGGGACCTCTCTTCTGTCTGTGTCAAGAAGAAAGACCAGCCAGAAGGAATCTCAGATGTCGTTTTCCAATGCCATGGCAGACTTGCTCTCTATGAGCTTTTGCAAACAGAGAGGGATATTGGCCATTGATGCAGAACGCTGAGAGCTGCTTCTGTGCAGGGGAAAAGTAATAAACATGAATCACAGCACCCCCAGCAGATTTTTTGGAGTTTTAGACTCTAAGGAACCATGTCTTAGATCGTTCAGTCCCTACAAGAACCCTGTGAGGTTCATCTTCTCACTACTCCATGTTCCAGAGGAGCCAACTAAGGCTCTGAGAGCTGCATCTTCAAGACACAGCCAGTAGGGGACAGAGACACCTCCGTGCTTTGGAGGGGACGGACACTCACCTTCTAACCGGTAGTTCCAAAAAGTGTGGCACGGTGATAAAGTCCCAGGAGGGGCCCAGGCAGGTGGCATAGGAGGAGATGGGTTTAGTTAGCAAGGCTGGAACCAGGGAGTCCAACAGCTTCTCCCCTGTGCCGGCCTGGAAAGTTGGCATCCTGCAGATCTCATTTCCATACTAGGGGGACAAGGAGGGACATGGGAGTCAGTGGTAACACCATGAACCACCAGAGGATCGGGATCTGGAACTCACACCAAGAAGCAGCAACCGTTCAGGGACTTGTGCGTGTGGAGAACCTGGGTGCCCATGGTGAAAAGGGGTCTAGGCTTTCAAGGTAAAATTGCATGTGAGGATGGAGAAGGATAAAATGATTCATGCCTTCAAGGCATCTTCACAGTGTTTGTCATCTGTGGGGCAATGGCACTGTGTGTATCAACAGCCTGCATGAGGAACATCATCCCTGCAAGTCCTCAAGGCCTGGGGAGGCGTCGTCCCCTCCTCATTTTAGCGACAGGGCACAGGACAAGACGCTCTAGAAGAACACTGTGACTTAAAAGGGACATGATTGTTTTTGTTGTTGCCTGAACGTGAGTCTGGAGAAACAGCTACGGCCATCCCAGCCCTGGGCAAGGGGAAAATGCTGAAAGACTCCAGCGTGGGAGGAAGCGCATCCCAAGATCCAGGACCTGCCAGGCGACTCGGGGAAGAGAAACTGCAGGCAGGTATGGAACCCGTGAAAGGTTACGCAAATGTATGTTTGAAACTGGAAATGAAACAAGGTGATTTTCTTTGCCACACAGACAGCAGATTGGCAAAAGGTTAAAAGCATGTTAGTATTCAGGGGAGGCTGTGTTCAGAGATGCAGCTACTTTCAGAGGCTACTGGTGACTGTGTGAGCAGCTGGAGCCCTTTTGGAAAGTCAGCTGGCTCGAGCTGTTGAAACTTGCTATCTGCACATCCTTTCACCCAGATACTCTTTCCCGGGTGTGTGTCTTCCGCAGGGGATTTGTATATTTTATGGGTTGAATTGTGTCCCCTCCCCCAGATGTAACTTTCTATTCTCAACCCCAGAGACTCAGAATTTCACTGTGTTTTGACGCAGAGTTCTCCAAGAGGTAATTCAGGTGAAGTGAGTTCATTAGGGTGGCCCCTAATTTAATATGCCTGGAGTTCTTACAAGGAGAGGTGGTGAGTGCACAGAGACGTTGAAGAGAGGACCCTGTGCTGACTGAGATAGAAGTCAGCCACCTCCAAGGCAAGGAGAGAGGCCCAGAGAAACTACCCCAGTCTGACAGCTTGGCGTTGGACTTTTAGTCTCCAGAATTGTGAGGAACCGGATTTCTGTGATTAAGCCCTTCAGTCAGCGTGCCATGTTGTGGCAGCCCTGGGAAACTGCTCCAGCCTAGTAGGAGACGCATGGGATTATGCTCCCTGTAGAAAGGCTGCCTAGAAAGGGAATTTTATCATGACAGGCTCCACCAGCACTGAGAGGCTGACCCGCTGTGGAGCACGGCCTCCCTTAAGGAATATTACAGTGACATGCGAGGGTGCAGCTCTTGCCTGGTGGGTCTGCAGGGATGAGTTCTGTGAGATGACACTTTAAACACAGATGCATAGAGCAGCTTCACCTTCTTTTGTTGTAATCAACGTCCCCCCCCCCCCCCCACTGCCCCCCTTGTTTGTGTAAAAGTGTTGGATTTTAAATCCTAGAGGAGGTCTGGCAGGCAATGGAGCTGCCTGTTGCCGGAGATCCACTTAGGGTGGGGAGTTAAAATGATAACAATATGAGTATGTTGCTACAGTGTTATCACTGTACTCAATTCTTGTGGCAACATGCTGAGATACTCCTGGCATAGCATAAAGTGAAAACAGATGGATTTTTTCTGATCTTCCTCTGATAGGCGAGAGGGACTTTGCCTGTAACCAAGTTGCCACTGGGGACTGATGTCCCATATCTGCTGTCCACATGCAGACAGGGAAGGCTTGTGGGTGAGGAAACTCATCCAGGTCTCATGGTTGGTAAGAAGTGGGGCTGACATTCAACCATTCTATTCTGGTTATTAGACACTTTACCCCATTATGTTATGGCTCCTTGTTTAATGATCGAGGTGAAATCATGTTGCTGAAACATGATAGACAGACACACTGAAGGTCTTGCATAGCACTCCTAGCCATATTCTGAACTTCAGTGTTCTGGGTTCAGACAGCCTGGAGCTACCACTTCTCCTACCTCTATTCCTTTGCCTCTGCCTATGCCTCCCTGAAGAATGTTAGAAAGGCTATCTGTGTTTTGTGTTCAGCATGAGTTAACCCAGGGTTTTCTTTCACAGGGAGCCTTCTGGGGACCGATCCTAGGATTTCTGGTTGGGATTTCATGTATGATTACTGAGTTTGCTTATGGAACCGGGAGCTGCATAGAGCCCAGCAACTGTCCCACGATTATCTGTGGGGTGCACTACTTGTACCTTGCCATTATCCTCTTCGCCATTTCTGTCATCACCATCGTGGTCATCTCCCTCCTCACCAAACCCATTCCAGACATGCATGTGAGTTACCATTTAGGGGATCTGTCCTTGTTTCATGTTCATACTGCAGTGTTCTTTAATTTTTAAAAATCTTTTCATCATTATGGGTACATAATAGTTGGATATAATTATGGGGTACATGTAATGTTTTGATACAGATACCCAGATTTGATCAAATCTGGGTAATTGGGGTGTCCATTGCCTCAAGTATTTATCATTTCTTTGTGTTAGGAACATTCCAATTCCACTCTTAGTTATTTTAAAATGTAGAATATGGTGGCTCCTGCCTGTAATCCCAGCACTTTGGGAGGCCAAGGTGGGAGGATCGCTTGTCCAGGAGTTTGGGACCACCCTGACAACATAGTGAGACTCTGCCTTTCAATTGTATGCATATAATAAATTAAGTATAGCTACCCTATTGTGCTACCAACTACTAGATCTTCATTCATTCTAACAATTTCTGCACCCATTAACCATCTCCATTCTGTCCTCCATCCACTGCTACCCTTCCTGGTCTCTGGTAACCATCAATCTACTCTCTATCTCCTGAGTTCGGTTTTTAAAACTTTTAGCTCCCATATATGAGTGAGAACATGAGAAATTTGCCTTTCTATGCCTGGCTTATTTTACTTAACATAATGGCCTCCCGTTCCATCCATATTGTTGCAAATACAGGATCTCATTCTTTTTATGGTGCAATAAAACTCTATTGTATATTTGTACAACATTTTCTTTATCCATTAATTTGTCAATGGATACTTGATTGATTCCATATCTTGGCTATTGTGAATAGTGCTGTAGTAAATATAGGAGTACAGGTATCTCTTTGATACACTGGTTTACTTTCTTTTGGATATATATCTAGTAGTAGAATTGCTGGATCATATGGTGGCTCTATTTTTAGTTTTTTGAGGAACTTCCATAGTGTTCTTCATTGTGGCTGTACTAATTTACATTCTCACCAACAGTGTTTGAGGGTTCCCCTTTTCCCCCAACCTCACCAGCATTCATTATTGCCTTTTGGATAAAAGCCATTTTAAATGGGGTGAGATGATACCTCATTATAGTTTGATTTGCATTTCTCTGATGATTAGTGATGTTGACATGCCACAACATGCTTGGTTGGCCTCAGCAAAATTATACATCTTACATTCACATTCACATGACTTGCCACTGGTTTCATGTGGAAGGATACACGCCAGGAAACATGGTGTGCCAGCAGGCTGATATCAAGCCCATGTCTTTAGTTGGAGTCCTCACAGTTGTACACCCTTTATTCCAGGACTTATTCTCTGAAACCTGCTCCCCAAGTGACTGCTCAGGTGCACAAGATCACATGGGTGGTACAGGGCTACCTGGCTTTGAAGCCTATATTTTAAATAGAAACTGGTATTTCTTTTGACAGTCCTGTGGTCAAAGCTTTCAAAGGTCCCAGCAAAGCACATACCTAGTTACAAAAATCAGTCTACTCAGGGATATCCATAATATAGTTTGCCTCTTGATTTTTTTCCAAATTAATCCACCAAAAATTGACCATAGGAAGTAAAACATTTCTAACAACATCAAAGTCTAATTGATTCAAGACTTCAAAAGTTGCAATTACTCTTCTTTAACTCTAGATGCCCCCATTGGTTTAGAATTCATTCATAGCTTTCCCAATTTAGATAAAGATGACCAATTATGAGCCATTTTTATTAGTAGTCCGGTAACCCAACACAGATTTCCAGGTTTCCAAGGGAACAGAGCCAGAAAGTTAACCCAAGGTCATATTTATTCCTAGAGAAATCAGAAGGATTTTGTTAATCCTTTCCTTTACTCATGCATGCCCATACAAGTGCCTGTGGAATCCCTAAGAGACCTTCAACTTCATTGCCAAATTTTTAAGAGCTGTGACAAACCTAATGTCAAACAAAGGCTGCTTTTATAGTGGCAGAACTGCATCACATCTATTGGCTGGACCTGTCACATGCTTTCTTTGTGTGGTATCAACTGCTTCCTCATGTCTCAAGTCTTTGAAAGTATCATACCCCAAACACATTTCTAGTTCATGCCCTAGACGAAGTTCATGCTCTAGATGAAGTTTTTGGTTCATGCTCTTAACTATGTCAATAAAAACTGTGCCTTCAGCTCTGCTGTATTCTATTAGGGCTCATGATTTTAGATTCTCATCCACATAATGTGACATAGTGCAAAAATCTAAACTTACACTCCTAACCTGGAGAAATGGCTTCTTACTGCCAGTGCTAAAAGGAACAAATTATTTATCACACACATAAAAGAGTTCATTCAACAAGCATTTCTATATGAGGCAGTCTTTTGGCTCTGAATATGCAAATATCATACAGGCTAGTGTATACATGTATATTACTTTCATCTAAGTTACCAATGTTTTTAGAGATAATGTTATGGATGGGAATGTTGTGTATGTTCTTCTTAGTACTGGGAGGCCACATTCCCTTCCCTTCCTTGATGCACATCTCTTTGCCACCCCCCAACTTCTTGTCCCAAGATGCTATTTGGAACTTTCTGTTGACCTGTTCTGCCTTCTCTGCAGCTCTACCGTCTGTGTTGGAGCCTGTGCAACAGCAAAGAGGAGCGTATTGACCTGGATGCAGAAGAGAACATCCAAGAAGTCCCTAAGGAGACCATTGAAATAGGTGATTTATGACCCAGAGCAGATCCTAAACCATAAAAGTTACTCCTACAGCAACAAGACAACTTTACTGAAGCCCTTCCCTAAATGACTTTAACAGAGCTCAGATGTCCCCCCTCCAGGGCAGTGAGGAGCAGGGTGGGGATGAGATGGATAAGTGGGTTTGAGGAAGTTAACTCTGAGTTCAAGGGGAGGAAAGGGTACAGAATCATTCAAGCTCACTGACCCCTCATATTTAAAAAAAATTTTGTGGGTACGTAGTAGATGTATATATTTATGAGGTACATGGGGTATTTTGATGCAGGCATGACAAGCATATAATGGAGAACGGGGTATCCACCCCCTCAAGAATTTATCCTTTGAGTTGCAAACAATCCAGTTGCACTCTTATTTTTTTTTATTTTTTTTTTTTTTTTGAGACTGATTTTCACTCTTGTTGCCCAGGCTGGAGTGCAATGGCGCAATCTTGGCTCACTGCAACCTCCGCCTCCTGGGTTCAAGTGATTCTCCTGCCTCAGCCTCCTGAGTAGCTGGGAATACAGGCATGCACCACCATGCCTGGCTAATTTTGTATGTTTTTAGTAGAGATGGAGTTTCTCCATGTTGGTCAGGCTGGTCTCGAACTCCTGACCTGAGGTGATCTGCCCGCCTTGGCCTCCCAAAGTACTGGGATTACAGGCATGAGCCACCACACCTGGCCCTGCACTCTTAATTTTAAAATGCACAATTAAATTTTCATTGACTATAATCACCCTGTTGTGCTATCAAATAGTAGGTTAGTCATTCTTTCTATTTTTTTGTTGTACCCATTAACCATCTCTACCTCATCCCCAGATCCCCACTACCCTTCCCAGCCTCTGGAAACCATCTTTCTACTCTCTATGTCCATGAGTTCAATTGTTTTGACTTTTAGATATCACAAATAAGTGAGAACATGAGATGTTTGTCTTACTGTGACTGGCTTATTTCACTTAACATAATGATCTTCAGTTCCATCCATGTTGTTGCAAATGACAGGGCCTCATTCTTTCATGTACCCATTTTCTTTATCCATTCATCTGTTGATGGACACTTAGGTTGCTTCCAAATCTTAGCCATTGTAAACAGTGCTGCAACAAACATGGGAGTGCAGATATCTCTTCAATACACTAATTTCCTTTCTTTTGGGTATATACCCAGCAGTGGGACTGATGCATCATATGGTAGCTGTATTTTTAGTTTCTTGAGGAACCTCCAAACTGTTCTCCAAACTGGTCATACTAAGTTTCATTCCCACCAATAGTGTACGTCCTCACCAGCGTTTGTTATTGCCTGTCTTTTGGATATAAGCCGTTTTAACTGTGATGAGATGATGTATCATTGTAGTTTTGATTTGCATTTCTATGATTGATTAATGATGTTGAGCACCTTTTTAAGTGCCTGTTTGCCATTTATATATCATCTTTTGAGAAATGTCTATTCAAATCTTTTGACCATTTTTGATTGGATTCTCACCCCTCATATTTGACAGCACTCAGTGAGTAAGTTTGAGTGAGGAACTTGCCACCCTGCCTTGATTTGAGGAATGGCAGGGGATAAGAGAAGAGTTGGAGCTCTTCTGACATAGCCTGTGAACTAAGGGCAGATGGAACCAAAGCTATGGTCAGTTCTAGTGACATCAAGATGAGGGGATAGAGGCTCTTGGGATCTTCTGTCATACTGGCTCACAATATCAAATGTAGAAAATCAAATTTCTCTGGAAGACCAATGAAATAATGCTTAGTCAGTGCCTAGAGACTTATCCTGTAAGTTAACACTTTCTTCTACTTCAGTATTGCAACTTTTCCTCTACATGGGAAACGTGCACACGTGGAGGATGGTTGTGGAGGTGTGTGGTGTGCAGAACTGTGGGGGCTCAAGGTCATATGTGCTTTACCTGGTGCTGGGCTGGAGGCCTCATCACTCCATCTGAAGGAGAGCACAGGTGTGTGTAGCTCAGAACAAGTTCTGAATCTGGCCATCAGGAATACCATAGAATCCTAACTCGGGAAAGAGCCCTAGAGATAATTTGGTCTTATCACCTCATTTTATAGACATGTAAATTGAGGCTTAGGGAGGGAGAGGATATGCCTAAGATCTCAGCTTTGTTACAGTCTGCTCTTGATCTTCGAGGACCTTTCAATTCTCAAACTTGTGATGCTGCAAATACTGGAGGGAGCCTGGAGCCTCAAGCCTCAGGAGCTGGCCATGGTGCTGAAAACAGCCCCTTCCTGCTTCCCTGGAGCAAGCAGGCAGGAACATGCCCTCTACTTCTCCTACCTCCAAAAATATCTCCACACTGTGTGAGAATATCATAGATTTTAAAGGGATATGGATTAGGAGTATTTTGAGTGTCAAAAAGTCTTATTATGGAAGAAGAGATTATTTTTATGCCAGAGGGCAGACTTAACACTGGTGGGTGAAAATAATTCATCCAATTTTAACTCAGAGTAAGGAGGCAAGATAGTGCAGAGATGGACTGTGAGATTCGGAATCAGGAAGAACTGGGATTGAATCATGAATTCTCTTCCTACTACTCTGGGAAAGTGATTACATTGTTCTAAAGCTCAGATTTGTCATATAAAAGTACTCTAAATGAAAACTCATGCCTCTTATGCTCTGCTCTAAGAATTGGCTCTAATTACCACCATCATGATTGCTTTGAAGGAAGAGTTCTCTAATTGAGTTGGTCTGGACAGGGATGAGCAGTATGTATACATCTGTCAAGGATTCTGTAGAGGGAACTTCCATACTGGCTGGAGATTTGACTTGGTGACTTCTGAAGTTCACGGCAGCACTCAAATTCTGTTGTGTCTTCAGGAACTTAGGGTGAAATCAGACTGAACACCCTACCCTATTAAAGCACAATAAACTGAGCTCTCTTGAGGGCTTTTACAGACCATATAAGTGTCACATTCACCATGTGAATGTGACAGCAACACAAGGAAGCTTTGCAGGTGCATGATTGTCCCTTTATTATCATCATCCTCACCACCACCACCACCACCACCACCACCACCACCACCACCACCACCACCACCACCACCACCACCACCACCACCACCACCACCACCACCACCACCGTCAGACCATCATCATTGATAACGGTATGATCATAACATATTTTAATTGCAGACACTTTAGTGATTCATTCCAGCACTACATCATCCTCGTAAGGCAGATAATGCAACTACAATTCTTCCAATTTTCCTGCCTTTCCAGAACAGGAAAATGTGACACAGAGAATTTCCTAAGACCATACAACATTTTTTTTTTTTTTTTTTTGAGACAGAGTCTTACTCTGTCACCCAGGCTGGAGTGCAGTGGTGCAATCTCGGCTCACTGCAAGCTCCACCTCCCAGATTCACACCATTCTCCTACCTCAGCCTCCCGAGTAGCTGGGACTACAGTCGCCTGCCACCATGCCCGGCTAATTTTTTGATATTTTTTTTAGTAGAGATGGGGTTTCACCGTGTTAGCCGGGATGGTCTCAATCTCCTGACTCGTGACCCACCCACCTCAGCCTCCCAAAGTGTTGGGATTACGGGCGTGACCCACTGCGCCCGGTTGGCCATTCAACTTTTTATTGATCCAGAAAGCCATGTATTTCTCACTTGAGGTGGTCAGTGATCCTAGCCTCTTAACTCCTTCCCCACTCTTCTGTTTTGGTGGAGTGAGTCAAAGGGGAGAGGTGTGAGTGTGTGAGACAAAAGAGAGAATGGAAAGAGACTTACACTTTTTGACATCTACTCTGTCAAGGGACACAGATTAGGAGTATTTTGAGTGTCAGAAGGTCTCACTGTGGTAGAGGCTCTACCACAATAAGAGCTAGAGGCTCTCTCATTAAATCATTAAATTCTTCGTTAGTACAATGAAGAAGGTATTATTTATCCAATTCTTCTGATACCTGAAGATAAGGGAGGTGAATTAACAAGACCATAAAGCTAGGTTTTGGCCCCAGTTCTGACTCATGTGTGAATTTGGTCACTGGGATTCTTTCCAGTTCTAAAATTCTGTGATGTTTTAAAGCTAAAATTCTGTGAGGCTGGGCATGACCTACATCTGTAATCCCAACACTTTGGGATGCTGAGGTGACAGGATTGCTTGAGTCCAGGAGTTCAAGACCAGCCTGGGCAATGTACTGAGACACTCTACAAAAAAATATTTTAACTGGGCATGGTGGCACGCACCTGTAGTCCCAGCTTAGTTACTAAGGAGACTGAGTTGGGGGGATCATTCGAACCCAGGAGTTCATGGCTGTAGTGAGCTATGATTGCCCCACTGCACTCCAGCCTGGGCAACAGGGCAAGACTCTCTCTCTTAAAAAATAAAGATAAAATTCAGTGACTTGTAAAAATGGGAAAGTGCTTTGCAGGGTCTGTGACTGTGGTGCTGAAAACGCAGTGGGCTTGATCTCTTATCTAGTGAGTGGCAGAGTGGGCATTTGAAACCAGGTTTGTCTACCTCCAGGGCCACACCCGGTCAGAGGAGGGAATCAGTTCCCTTGGTGGGTATTCAATTTGAGCATCAGGGCCAGGTGTGGACAGTTTGACTAAGCAGTGTTGATATGTGACATTAGATCCTAAGCCCGGGAAGTATTGCTCATTGCTGCACTGCATCAGGAGCTGTTCAGACCAATTCTTATCACCTGGCTAGGTCTGTTGTGAAGCCTTAGAACTGACAGATGTAATGAAAGCACTCCTGAGTCATGCCAGCCAGCCAGATTGCTTTCTGGTGATGTAGTGAACAGATACGAGATTTTGTGTTTCAGAGTTGAGTTTCCCTTCCTATGGCACAATTCCCCAGTCTATTATTAATATGCCTTTATTATAAACTATTATTTTATCTGACTGTTCCAAATCAAAATGAATTTGCACTGGGCCTGACAGAGATAAAACTTAGGCTGGCTGATCCTAAGGATGTAGACAGTAAGATCGTTTTGTCATTAAGTTTATCGGAACATTTTCTACCGTTTTCATTCCTTAAAACAAGAAAATATGGGGGAAATTTTGGGAAATTTCTGCAGAACAGCAGATACGTCATGGTATGGCATCTCCTCTGGAAACTTTTCTAGTCCGTCCTGCTTCTGTGTCCAATAATTCTTCTATGCCTTTGCC
Source organism: Rhinopithecus roxellana (assembly GCF_007565055.1). Classification (NCBI taxonomy): domain Eukaryota; kingdom Metazoa; phylum Chordata; class Mammalia; order Primates; family Cercopithecidae; genus Rhinopithecus; species Rhinopithecus roxellana. The sequence goes on from NC_044561.1 coordinate 58,380,964, forward strand.
CAGACACAGAAGTTCCTAAGAAAAAAGGATTCTTCAGGAGAGCCTATGACCTATTTTGTGGGCTGGAGCAGCAGAGTGCACCCAAGATGACTGAGGAAGAGGAGAAAGCCATGAAGATGAAGATGACGGACACTTCTGAGAAGCCTTTGTGGAGGACAGTGACGAACGTCAATGGCATCATCCTGCTGACCATGGCTGTCTTTTGTCATGCATATTTTGCCTGAGTCCTACCTTTTGCTGTAGATTCACCATGGCTGGACTCTTCCTCACCTCCCTTTAGTCTCGTCCTGTGGTGTTGAAGGGAAACCAGCCAGTTGTAAATTTTGCCCAGGTGGATAAATGTGTAAATGTGTAATTATAGGCTAGCTAGAAGAAAATCATTAGTTTGCTGTTAGCTTATGCATTTGAAGCCAGTGTGATGCAGCCATCTGTACCTACTGGAGCTGCAGAAGGACAGTCCCCTCAGTCACATGCACAAAAAGACCAAGAATCAGAAGCCATATGATGTCTGATATGAGTCTATCTCAGGTAGATTCCGGGTGTCAGTGTGGTTTGTAAGAACTTTGGTCTCCCTGGTTCCTGCCACTTTTCCTGTCCATCCTCCTCCCCATTTTTTGTTTAAAAGAAAACTATTTTCCCCCATCATATCCCTCTCGAGTTTTGCCTGGACTTTCCCTCTCAAGTGTGTCAATCGGATAAACTGAGGAATGCATGGAAGCTGAGGATGGAGCTTGATGGGCTCCCTGTCCTGGGTGTTTGCTCTTTGAAGTAGAGGCCTGAGGAAGTTAGTACTTCCACAAAAGGGAGGGACTCGGGTCCCAGCCTCAAGCTAGTTGGGGAGGCAGATAGCCTGAGTCCAGGGGATTTTCTGGGCTTCTTAAAATGTCCATTGTGAGTTCCCTGTGTTTGGGATTCCACTCATTTTGGCATTCACAGTGCCTGGAATGTCTTAGATTTTCAGCAATGCTTGTTGAATAAATGAATGACACAGGCATTTATTTATAAATCTTTGCTTTCTTTTTACATAAGCCTGGCCCTTAGTTAACCTTTTTGTGGCTACACAAAGTATGCCCACTGGTTACTAATGACTTGGGATGCATTTGTCAAACTGATTATATCAGTTTTCTAAGGGTGTCATAACAAAGTAGCACAGACCAGATGGCTCAAGCAGCAGACATTTATGTTTTCACAGTTCTAGCAGCTAGAAGTTGGAGCCCAAGGTGTCAGCAGGGTTGGTTTTTTCTGAGGCCTCTCTCCTTGGCTTGCAGGTGGTCATATCTCACTCTTGTCTTCCATAGCCTTCCTTTTGTGTCCTAAAGCTACTCTCTTATAAGGACATCAGTCATATTGGATTAGGACCCACTCTTCATTTTAGTCACCTCTTTAAAGCCCCTACCTCCAATACAGTCACACTGTGAGAAACTGAGTTAGGAATTCAGCAAGTGAGTCTTGAGGAGATAGATATTAAACAAACCCACAACACAGATAAAGTATGCATTTTCGGGATTTCCAAGCCAGAGGCTCCCGTTAAAAAGGTAAACTGAGGCAGATATTTTGCAGCAAAAGGAAATAGAATTACAAACTGAACATACGTGGGTGAGGCAAGGCGGCGGGGACAGGGCCTTTGGGTAGGCTGATCACAGGGTTTTTCAACAATAAATCATTGGGAATGTGTTTGTTGCTCCCAGGACCCTGGCACCTTGACTCCGGGACTATAGCACGTCCGCAAATACAAGTAAAGCCCAGCACTCTGATTTGCACTTATGCCAATCTGAAATATCTGGTGTTTAGTTTGATTTTTTGAGTGCAGGTTCATTCAAGGACCAGCCTTCCCTTGTGCTCAGGGTGAAGTAGAACCAGAAAACATTATCCATTCCCAGAAGTCTTGGAAGAGCCTTGGTAGAAAAGCAGAAGCTGCTTTGACTGTGAAAATATTTGATTCCTATCAGTTTTTGGTCAGAAGATATCCACCTAGACCAACCTGAGGAGAAGGCTCAGAGTACAGATGTACTCCGAGCAATGTGATCGACGTCCCTGAACCTTCATTTTTCATCTGAAAACAGATATAAATGCCTGACTCACAGATTTAAATGTTACACATTGATAGCATTTATCAATATAACATTTATTTAAATAAGTAGGTGCTCAATAGATGTTGGTCTTCTAACTTCCCATCCCCATTCCAAGGTCTTCAGAATTGAAGGAGAGATGTTGTATCACTGTTAGAAGGCTGCCTTGGGAAATTCTGCAGCAGGGAGGAGTGATTCTCAACCCCTACACCATGACCGCCAAGTTCCTCACCTTGGCTGAGTCCTTAAATCCCTCTGAACCTCAGGTTCCTCCAAGCACAATGCAGACTTCACAGAGCTGTTGTAAAGATCAGATGAGGTCAACTGATACTGCTTAAAAGGCCTGGTCCATAGAAGATGCCCAATAAACATTACTGCTTTCCCCCTCACCCTACTGCCTGAAAAAGTATTATACCCGTGAGACTGACTTTGAGGACCAGTGTGGGTGGGGGGTTGCGCATATCAATTATTTTATGAGTACCAAGCACAGAAGTCAAGCTGGTAAAATATCAGGCCTTGCCCCAGAAAGACAAATACCACATGATCTCACTGATATGTACAATCTTAAAAAGTCAAACTCAGAAGCAGAGAGTAGAATGATGGTTATCAAGGGCTGGGTGAGGGAGGGACTGGGGAGATGTTGGTCAAATGATACAAAGGTTTAGTTAGGTGGAATAAGTTCAGAAAATCAATTGTACAATGTATCAATTATAGTTAACAGCAATATAACACATACTTGAAAATTGCTGTGAGTAGTATAAGTGTTCTACCACAAAAAAAAGTGCAGTAATAGATGTTAATTACCTTAATTTAGTCATTCCACAATATGTACATATATAAAAACATGTTGTATGCCATAAGTACATGTAATTATTATTTGTGATTTTAAAAAATAAAAATAATTTCCAAAACGTGACAGGCATTGGACACGTAGAGGAGAGGCCAGAATTAAGCAGATGGGCCCTAAAAGTCAATGGAGTCAGATTTTTCTTTCCCTTGGTGCTATAACGTGCCTCAGCCATACCTACACACCTTTGGCTTCAGAAAAGACTTTTGGTCCTAACACAGCTCTACAAATCTCAAAGGAGGAACTGGGGAAAAGGTTTCTCCATTCTTCCAGTGTTGGTGAGGAAATGAAGCCCCTTTAGAAGTTAACTCTACATAGTGGTTTTCAAAATGTGATCTTCAGACCAGCAGCTGCAAAATCATCCGGGAACTTGTTAGAAACGCACATTCTCAGGGCCTATTCCACATCTACAAAGTCAAAAACGTCAGGGGAGGGGGTGCGTCCCCCGAATCTGTGTTTCAAGAAGCCCTCCAGGGGTTCCGATGCAAGCTATAGTTTGAGAATCACTACTCTAAGCAGCCCTTGGTCTGGTTCTGAACTGCATGTTTGTGTGCTGCCAGCACTCTTGTGTGAAGAAGGCCCCTTTATCAGATGGGTTTTTGCTACCAGTTTTCCAAGCATGAGATAAATGGTATTAAATTGCCTGTTTTTTCACTGAGTGGCTCTCAGGACTTCAAAAGCTGGCTGGTTTAAGGATGCAACTTGGGGCTCTAGGGCTGAATGGTACTTTTATCTGAGTCCCTTGGAGCCAGTCACACAACACTGGCCCCACTGAACTCATCCACACCTCCCTAATCCCATCCCCACCAAACTACCAAGACAATGCCACCTCACTGAAACAACTTCATCCGTCAGATTATAATTTGGAGGTTAGGTGAGATTTTCTTTGGACAGGATAGGAAGGATGTTAAGAAGCCCCTCTCTTCCAGGCAAGCACACTTAGGCTTTTCTCTTGAGGTTCACTTTTGTGAAGGAGGACAAGAAAACACAAGCTGCAGCACCTCTTTTAGGAGATAGTGACTTCAGCACTAGGAAAGAATGTTCCAGTGAGTTCCAAAGTACGAATGTCACTGAGGGAACAGCAATGCCTGGCACAGCTACACACAAGCAAAGCAGTGCTCTCAGGTAGGTCAAAGGCCCCAGGACCAACTTCACTCTGTAGCGACAGAGGCCTGGCTTTGCATTTTGAGAGATTCCTTTTGAAATAGGCATCTATAAAGATTTTGCCTGATAAGGCATGATTTTTCAGTTCTATAAACTGAGGATTGATAAGCAGTCATTCAAACCCATATAGAATACCTTTTTTTTTTTTTTTTTTTGAGACAGGAGTCTTGCTCTGTTGCCCAGGCTGGAGTGCAACGGTATGATCTCGGTTCACTGCAACCTCCGCCTCCTGGGGTCAGCAGGGGTGATTCTCCTGCCTCAGCCTCCCAAGTAGCTGGGATTACAGGCATGTGCCACCATGCCTGGCTAATTTTTTGTATTTTTAGTACAGACAGTGTTTCACCGTGTTAGCCAGGATAGTCTCAATCTCCCGATGTCATGATCCACCCGCCTTGGACTCCCAAAGTGCTGGGGTTACAGACATGAGCCACTGCTCTCAGCCTAGAATACCATCTTCAATTTGAGGAAATGAATAGTGCCCCTGAAATTATTGTAGCATAATTTATCATTTGCTCACCGTAAGTAACTCAGTCTATTCTAACGGGGCATTGTACAGGCAGTTACTCACCTCATGTTTACTAGTGGCTCTGCAGTTGAAACAATCCCTAAACTTACCTATATTTTAAAAAAATTGTTCAAGTTGCTAGATCCAATTATCAACTATCCTGGCCTCCTGCTTCCTGACCCATATCTTGTGCTAACTAAGCTCACCATAGATATATTTAGTATTTGTCTAAAATCTCTGGAGAACAGGGAATCAGGATGTTATGGGGTTTTAATGTTTTTATTTTTATCAAAGGAATATATTTTAATTTATGGGACTATAATGCAGGCTAATATAGCATCTGTATGGCATCTTTCGCATATGTAGCTCCCATCCCGTTTTCAAAGAGTCCTCATCACAACCACGAGGTGGGTAGATGCTACAAGCACCAAGGTCCTCATTTTTCAAAAAACCAAAATACACAGTTGAGACAAAATAATTTGCCAAAATATACACAGCAAATCATTGGCAAAACCAGAAACCGAATCCAGGACAGTCTAGATATTTTCCACTATCCACCCCTTCCAGTGGCTTTCGTTCCGCTCCCTTTCAAAACTCAAAACATAACACAAGCTTCATGTCAGATCCAGTCCTCCAGGGAATGCCAGCCATGTGAAATTCTTCTCTTTTGCCTCTCCTCTGCCTCACTTCAGGAGACTGAGAAGGCACTACAAATAGCGCTCTGTGGTTTCCTTCCTTCCATGAGAACAAGCCATCCCTTTACCTTGTGAACCATGTTTATACACAGGAACCACTCTCAGTTCTTTTCTAAGTTCTCCTGAAACCAGCCAATACTAACATCATGATTTTTTCCATGGGATTATATTACAACATAATTGAGATTTCACAAGTGTAATTAAAAGAATTAATTAAATTTAAATGAAAGAATTTCCTCCTAAGAAAATGGTTCAACAAAAAGTACACATCTGTCAGCTAGAAGTGTTAGGTGCTAACACTTGGAACAGAGATCACCTACCCTAATCTTTGTCAAACTGATTAGATTCTGTTCTGTGTTTTCTTAAGATTCTGTATTTGTGCAGTTGGTATCAATTTATCACACGGCCAATGAATATATGTTTATTATTTTCTTGATTCTTGATGCTCTGGTATTTCGGTGATCTTGCAGACTCAGGGAAAGACTGCTTTTCCCAGGGAGGTCAAAGCAGCTTCTGCTTTTCTACCTTCAGATATTAAGGTCTGCTTTTCTATCTTACGGATAGTAAAGAGCTTGCCTGGGAGCCTGTCTTTCGTATACAAACCAACCAGTCCCAAGTCTATCGCCCCAAATCAACTCCATATCCAACTTCCACATACCAAGCCAGTATTTCCTCTGCACTGAATAATCCTAGGACCAGGCACAAGGCAACTAGAGACCAATTCAATAGCCCAAAGCCCACTGGAATTGTTCAAACTAGACAATCCTAAACCATTTACTCTGCTGTGTTCTTTCTTTCCCAAGGAAACTCCAATTAAGGTGCTGGGCCATTCCTTTACTCCTTTCTGCCTCCTAACAACACCAGAGCTTTCCTTATGGCCCTGTGTGACATATGACTATCCCCTCTCTCTGGGATCTGAAAGTATAATAAACTTCATCCTTTCAGACCTTGTTCTCTCCTCCTGGGGCCATACCAACTTGACCATATCTTACCCAACACCTACATGCTTAGAACAAAATCCCTTCCACTTCCTATAGTTAGCTCAAAGGGCTGCAGGACACCATCAGCCTGTTGATCAGGAATTGTACCATCATTTCCTTAAAAGGTCATCTCTTTCTCAACCTTTCTTCTGGCCCCTTGCACCATCATTTCCTTAAAAGGCCATCCATCTCTTTCTCAACCTTTCTTCTGGCCCCTTTATCTTCTCTTATTCTCTCTTTGTGCCCATTCTTCTCCACCCATTCCTTATTTCCTGGTCCAGTTATTTTATGGACCTCAGTGAACATACATCACCAGTCTCTACCTTCACTTTTCATCCCTTTCCTCCCCTATGCCCCGGAGCCCTCTGAAATTATTCAAACTAGCCAATCCTGCTTACCTTGCTTTATGCATTTCTTCCCACAAAACCATAATAAATGCCCTTGTCCATGGTTTTCTCCCATTCCCCTGCCTCCTGAGCAACCCTGGGGCTTCCCCATGTGGACTTTTGTGGTGTGGCATGCCCCTTCTCCTTGGAAACTGTAAATTACAAACTATCTTTTCAATGGCAATTGTCTACTGATCTGTTGGCCTCACCATACCTCAATAATAGTAAAAACTACATTAAAAAAAGAAGTGGAGTTCTCTATGCTTTTGAAGTTGATATCAATTTAAAAGAGATTGTGGTAACTTTAGGATGTTAAATGGAATCCCCATGGTCATCACAAAGGATATATCTAAGAATATATATAAAATGAAATGAGAAAATAAAAAGTTTACTATAAAAAATCTAAACACAAAAGGTGACAGTAATGCGGGAAATAGACTAAAAAGGTATAATATACAGAAAACAAACAGCAAAATGGCAGAAATAAGTTCTTTCTTATCAGTAATTTGTTTGTATGTAAATGAATTACATCAAAAGGTAGAGATCATCAGAATAGGTAATTAAAGATTAAACCGTGTGTTATTCATGAAGCATCCACTTTAGATCCAAAGATACAAATAGACTGAAAGTGCAGGGATGGAAAAAGAGGTTCCATGCCAATGATAACCAAAAGAGACTTGAGCTATATCAGAAAAATTAGGGCTGGGCACGGTGCCTCAAGCCTGTAATCCCAGCACTTTGGGTGGCCAAGACAGGCGGATCATGAGGTCAGGAGATCGAGACCATCCTGGCTAACACGGTGAAACCCCATCTCTACTAAAAAATACAAAAAAAAAAAAAAAAAAAAAAAAAAAAAAAAAACAAAAAACTAGCCGGGCGAGGTGGCGGGCGCCCGTAGTCCCAGCTACTCAGGAGGCTGAGGCAGGAGAATGGCGTGAACCCAGGGAGGCGGAGCTTGCAGTGAGCTGAGATCCGGCCACTGCACTCCAGCCTGGGCGACAGAGTGACACTCCGTCTCAAAAAAAAAGAAAGAAAAATCAGAAAACAAGACCTTAAAAACTGTTAAAAGTGGGCTGGGCGTGGTGGCTCATGCCTGTAATCCCAGCACTTTGGGAGCTGGAGGCAGGTGGATCACTTGATGTTAGGAGTTCGTGACCAGTATGGCCAATATGGTGAAACCCCATCTCTGCTAAAAATACAAAAAGTAGGCAAGCATGGGGGTGGGCACCTGTAGTCCTAGCTATCGGGAGGCTGAGGCAGGAGAATCACTTGAACCTGGGAGGTGGAGGTTGCAGTGAGACAAGATCCACTCCAGCCTGGGTGACAAAGTGAGACTCTATCTCAAAAAACACAACAAAACAAAAACTGCTAAAAGAAACAACATTATATATATCGATAAAAGGGTCAGTTTATTAAGAAGATATAACCATTATAAACATATTCATAAAGATCCTCTCAAACAAACTTTAGTCAGGCTCCTCTGAGCCCTCTGTTTGACCAGGCCCAAGATTTGGGCTTCCATGTTCATCTTGGCATCACCCAGTTTTAGCAAGAATCCTTTCAAGTCGATTTAGCCAGACTCCCCCATCCTCAATATCAGATCACCTTTGATATCTGATCATCCTCCTCATCTCCCACCATTCTTCAGGTGATATCTGACTACTTTGGCCTGTCTTCAGCAACAATCTTGTTCGGCTAGTTTAGCAAGCATCACCTTATGTGCTTAGTAATTTTCCATCTACTAACTCTCTACCCCTCTGTTCCATTTTTCCTTGTTGTATTTAAAGTTAAACCCAATCTCTTCCCTACTGCAAAAACCCAATGCAGTAGTCACTACACCTATTGCAATAGTGCTAAATAAGGTCTGCCTTACTGTTTTAACAAGTGCCAGAATAACATTTTTTCTTACACAATGTGCACCAAACCACAAAGCTTCAGAATACATGAAACAAATATTGATAGAATTGAATAGAAGATGATAGAAGAGTTAGATAATTCTACAACAATAGTTGGAGACTTCAATATACCACTTTCAATAATGCACAGAACATCTAGAAACATCAAGAAGGAAATAAAGGACTTGAACAACATTATAAACCAAGACTAACAGATACTCAGTCTAACAGCAAAATGCACATTCTGCCATTCTGCCCAAGTGCATATGAATATTCTCCAGGATTGACTATATGTTAGGCCATAAAACAAGTCTCAATAAATTTTAAAAGATTGAAGTCATGAAATTATCTTTTCCAACCAACATGGAATGAAATTACAAATCAATAATAGAAGAAAAAACTCAAAAATTCACAAATATATGGAAATTAAATGACATGCTCTTAAATGACCAATGTGTCAAAGAAATCACAAGGGAAATTAGAAAATACTTAGAGATGAATTAAAATGAAAATGTAACATACCAGAACTAAAGGGATGCAGCTTAGGTAGTGCTCAGAGCACAGCTACTCAAGTATCTAAATATTTATACAACTATTTTTCCCCCTCATCTTTAAAACAATGATGGGCTGATTATTTTTAAAATACAACACACTGGGCAGGGCGAGGTGGCGCACGCCTGTAATCCTAGCACTTTGGGAGGCTGAGACGGGCAGATCACGAGGTCAGGAGTTCAAGACAAGCCTGGCGAACACGGTGAAACCCCCGTCTCTACTAAAAATACAAAAATTAGCCAGGCATGGTGGTGTGCACTTGTAATCTCAGCTTCTCGGGAGGCTGAGGCAGGAGAATCGCTTGAACCCAGGAGGCAAAGGTTGCAGTGAACCAATATCGCACCACTGCACTCCAACCTGGGAGACAGGGCAAGACTCTGTCTCAGGGGAGGCGGGGAGTACAACACACTGACAAGTGGTCTATTTTAAACTCAGTTCTGGATTGTTGTCCGTTAAGGCTATTGCTTGGGATAAAGAAAACAAAGGGAGGAGGAGAAACAAGAACAGATACAAGAAATAGAAGCAGTAGCATAGGAAAATGAAAAGGAACAAGAAAATAATGACAAGGAAAAGAAAAACCAGACTGGAAAAAAAAAGGAAAAAGAACAGGCAAGGGAATCAGGAGGCCTATTCTACATTTTGTCCCCTCCCTGATTCATGAAATTTGAAAAAGTCCAAGACTATTCCAACAGAAAATAAGCAAAAAGATACACAAATAGTCACCCCCCAAACTTTAATAATGACGCAATGCCTGCCACTCACACCTGTCTCAGGCCTCAGCAGGAGGAGGGCGTCCTCAGGGAGAGGAGGACCGCGCCTCTCCTGGAGACCACCGCTGTCACTAATGCCTCCATCACCCACCACCCGCAGTGCAGCCCACGATAGCGCCCCATAACTCATCCCCACCTAGGACACTGCAGCACCTGATGGCGCCTGCAACCTGCCCCCTGCCACTGGCAGTGCAGCCCAGGATAACGCCCCCAACCCGCTCCCTGGTGTTGGCAGTGCAGCCACAGATAGCGCCCCCAACCAGCCTCCTCCCACGGGAAGTGACTTCCCGGATAGCGCCCCCAAACAGACCCCCGCCTCGGGCAGTGACACCCGGGGTAGGTCACCCAACCCAGCCCCTATCGCGGAGAGTGCAGTACCAGATAGCGCCCCTAACACGTCCCCCGCCACCGGCGGTGTAGCCCAGGATAGCGCCGCCAACCCCCCACTCGACGCGGCAGTGTAGCCCCTGAAAGTGCACCCAATCTGCCACCCACCGGCAGTGAAACCCCAAATAGCGAACCCAACATACCCCCTGCCGGGCAGTACAGCTCCCTAATAGCACCCAACTCGCCCCCAATCCCCGCCACTGGCAGTCCGCCCCTAATAATGCCCCCAACACATTCCTGGCTGTGGGCAGTGCAGCCCATAGACAGCGCCCCCAACCAGCCCCCAGCCACGGGCAGTGACACCTCGCATATCACACCCAACAAGTTCCCCGCCATGGGCACTGATGTCCCAGGTAGCACCCCCAACCTGTGCCCCGCCGCCACCAGTGCAGCCATGGATAGCACCCCCAAGAAGCTCCCCCCGCCACTGCGGGAAATGACACCCGGGATAACGCACCCAAGCCTCCCACGCCATGGGCAGTGCAACACCCACTACTGCCCCTCACACACCCCCCACACAAGATGGCGCCCCCAATACTCTCCTTGCCTCGGGCAGTGTGGTTCGCGATAGTGCATCCAACCCGTGCCCCCTGCCCCTGCCGCCCCTCACCTCTCGCCCCTCGCCCTCTGCTGCAGGCTGTGAGCCCTGGATAGCTCACCTACTCCGCCAGCTTTCTACCACTGTGGCTGCACTGTACTCTCCCTCACTGCCACCAACTGCAGCGAGGGGAGCCATGCTGTCGCAGGCTCAAGTCTCCAGCATGCAACCGGGGATGATTCCTCCTCTAAGCTGGGGTCGGAGCAGATGGGCGAGCAGAAGGAGAAGAACCCAGACTGGCAAGACTCCCTCTTACCAGGTTATGCAAATTAGGTTTCTGTACTACATGTTCTGATTGGATGAGAGAAAACTCTTTAGGTCTACTATGATTGGGCTTTATTTTCATGTTCTGACTGGATGAGAGGAAGTCTTAGGATAACCAATCAGAACATGATAACAAAGTCCAGAATCTGGGCCCATATGTCAAAATAATAGGGTTTTTTTGAACTTTGATCTGTTCTTTAATAAGAAAATAAATTGTCAAGAGTTATAGTCACAAAAATCTTACCTTATAGTCAAATTAATTAAAACTGGATAGATTCATAAATTTTATTAAAAAGTAACTTTAGCATTAAAGATGCATTAATGCAAAAATAAAATTTAGTTTTGTGTTGAATTCTTTCTTTTGAGAAATCCAAGAACTCTTTCTTGGGGTCTGGATTAGGACCCTTTTCCAGTACCACCACCACCCCCAGCCCTTGCCTCCTTCCTGGCCTCCACTGGGAGGTGCTCCCCTGGAGGAGCAGCTGCCGCTGGCCCCCACCAGACTCAGCACTTGGCTCTCTGGGTCTGTGGCCAGTAGCCACAGAGACGGAGACTCGGTTCCTTCAGCAATGTGTGTTCCTACTGTGCGTCTGGCATAGAGCGAGGTCCTGGAGGTGGGGCCATGTCCTCCAGGAGCTCACCCTAAGTCACAGAAGCCCGTTTTTATGGAGGATTTACTATGCAGACTGTAATTCTTACCACAACTCACTCATCAGTGCTGTTTTTATCCCCATGTGAAGTACCCAAAAAACAAGGTCCAGAGAGGGGAAGGGATTTGTCCAGGGTCACACAGCTCATCAGTGTTGGAGCTGATCACAAATTTTCTTCTTTGAATTGAACCATTTATTAATAGGCATAGGCATTGATGTTCTTTTTTTTTTTTTTGAGACAGAGTTTCGCTCTTGTTGCCCAGGCTGGAGTGCAATGGTGTGATCTTGGGTCACCACAACCTCTGCCTCCCTGGTTCAAGCGATTCTCCCACCTCAGCCTCCCAAGCAGCTGGGATTACAGGCATGTGCCACCATGCCTGGCTAATTTTGTATTTTTAGTAGAGATGGGGATTCTCCATGTTAGTCAGGCTGGTCTTGAACCTCTGATATCAGGTGATCTGCTGACCACAGCCTCCCAAAGTGCTGGGATTACAGGTGTGAGCCACTGTATCAAGCCTGGGTATTGATCTTCTAGAGACAAAATAAACCATGTTGTCTTCAAGCATATTGAGTTTGCTGTTGATCACCACAGCCACATCATCTTTCTATTTCACGAGTGATTGCCTGGCATATCCGCCCAACATCTCTGTGTATTTACACTGACGTGTGTCTTCTATAGTTTATCCAATCTTCATTTCTAAACTCTTCTATGAAGTCCACAGAAATTAAGTATGAGTTTCTTGTACTATAGAAAGTTGGGCATTCCTCGGGTAGGTATTGTTTAGGTACACTTGCCTGGTTCTGTCTGCATCCTTTCTGGGTCACCCCTTGCTGAAAAGTGTCAGTCTTTGAGAGGAGGGGAGTGTCCTTTCCTGCCAGGGTGTCTTTGTGTAGATGGAGACATAGACACAGTGTTGTGTGATGGTCAGGGGTCACAGTGGGCTGCAGAGGTTTAAAGGCGGCCCACAGGCAGCTCCAGCCAAGGCAGAGATTACAGAAAGGACGAGCAGATGTGAGCAGGTCCCTGGGGCATCATGAATACAGTGGCCCCTTCATCTACTCTCTTGGAAAATGGATTTATTCCAGGATAGACCATGTCTATCCAAAGGCAAAACAGTCAGTAGTCCTAGGTGCCCCCAACCGGTCCTCAGTGCCGTCCATGGGAGTCCAGTGAAAAGAGCCTATGGGGACAGCGCTTGCCCATCTACTCACGTGGACGAGGACTGGGTGCTTTGTGAGGAGCGAAGAAGACAGTATGAAGGAGTTCATGGAGTCGGAGGGACTCCACATTATCATATTCCATGGCTCAGAGCAGCCACACACGGGACATTCAGCATCTGTAAGGGGACCATGCAGCAGAGGCTGGCAGTGGAGAGTACAGTACACACAAAGACATGCCAGTGTTTGGTGAGAGTGACTTGATCCAGATCGGCAAAAGAGAAGTGATCGATATGCACAGCAGCGTGCAAATGGTGACTATGGGATAGCAATGGCTGATGTCAGGCTGCTGGCAGAGAGCGCAAGACATGACTGAAACACCATCGGCCACAAGTCCACAGAGATCTTGGAGGTGACCTGGATGCTTCCTTTGAAGTTGGTAAGGTTGTACATTTATAACTATGATATTGGCTGCTTTTTTTTTGGTTTTTTCTTTGACGGAGTCTTGCTCTGTCACCAGGCTGGAGTGCAGTGGCGTGATCTCGGCTGACTGCACCCTCCGCCTCTGAGGTTCAAGCAATTCTCCTTCCTCAGCCTCCCGAGTTGCTGGGACATCAGGTGCACACCACTACGCCCAGCTAATTTTTGTATTTTTAGTAAAGACGGGGTTTCACCATGTGGGCCAGGATAGTCTTGATCTCTTGACCTCATGATCCACCCACCTCAGCCTCCCAAAGTGCTGGGATTACAGGCGTGAGCCACCGCACCCAGCCAAGCTGCTGGATGCTGTTATTACCTGCAGTTATGTCCCCACTCCCACAGGTGCAAGAGAAGATCTGTTTGCCTACTGAGAAGACCCGATACCTCCTGAGGGGCTAACAGAGGTGCTCAGGCTAAGCCAGTTTGTGACACGATAAGCATATCCACATTGGTGAGAAGACAAGAAGAGCCCAGTGGATGTGGAGCTCCATGGAGAAGGAGATCGAGGTCAGGTCAGGATGGGGAGGCTTCCCATGGGCAATAATGTGCCTGGGGCCACCCCCTGTGCTCATGGCAGTGGGGAAACAATTCTTGCTGTCTCACACATAACACTGTGCACATGGTAACACACACACTCGCTTAATCACGGCATCTACTGGGCCTGACCGAGAGGCTGAACAGCCACAGCCGTAACACCAGAGGGCCACCTGACTGTGCGTGCAGGAACTGAGATGATGCAGAAACCCTGTTGCCAAGACTTCTGGAGGTCCAGGATTGTCTCAGCCTTGAAGATTAGAGAAGACACAAAATGAACAGGGCTATGGCTAGAGAGTCTCCCAGCTCAAGTATGAAGCCACAAAGAAAAGGAAGAACGGGCCGGGTGTGGTGGCTCACGCTTGTAATCCCAGCACTTGGGAGGCCGAGGTGGGCGGATCACGAGGTCAGGAGATTGAGACCATCCTGGCCAACATGGGTGAAACCCTGTCTCTACTCAAAACACAAAAATTAGCCGGGCGTGGTGGCGTGCTTCTGTAGTCCCAGCTACTCAGGAAGCTGAGGCAGGAGAATCGCTTGAACCTGGGTGTCAGAGGTTGCGGTGAGCCAAGATCGCGCCACTAGCACTCCAGCCTGGCAACAGAGCTAGACTCCATCTCAAGAAACAAAAACAAAAAAGAAACTAAAAAAACCAAATAGCTGCCTGAGGCCGAGTGCGGTGGCTCATGCCTGTATATTCCAGCACTTTGAGAGGCTGAGGTGATCACCTGAGGTTAGGAATTCGAGACCAGCCTCTGGCCAACATGGTGAAACCCTGTCTCTACTAAAAATACAAATATTAGCTGGGCGTGGTGGCGCATGCCTGTAATCCCAGCTACTCAGGAAGCTGAGGCAGGAGGATTGCTTGAGTCCAGGAGGCGGAGGTTGCAGTAAGCCAAGATTGAGCCACTGCACTCCAGACTGGGCAACAGAGCGAAACTCCATCTCAAAAACAACAACAACAACAAAACAGACTGGGTGCAGTGGCTCACACCTGTAGTCCTAGAACTTTGGGAGGCCGAGGCGGGAGGATCACCTGTGGTCAGGAGTCTGAGACCAGCCTGGCCAACATGAGGAAACCCCATCTGTACTGAAAATACAAAAATTAGCCAGGCGTGGTGGTGCATGCCTGTAATCAATCCCAGCTATTCAGGAGGCTGAGGCATGAGAAACACTTGAACCCAAGAGGTGGAGGTTGCAGTGAGCTGAGATCACACCATTGCACTCCAACCTGGACGACAAGAGCACGACTGTGCCTCAAAAACAAACAAACAAAAAACCCAAAACATCTGCTGTAGGTGGAAATGGATTGAGGGCCTGGAGCTTCACCTGGCAAGCCCCTCTTCTCCAGCCCCCATCCACTCCCAGTAGCCTCAAGGAGATCGGCAGGAATCCCCTAGCGCTGAGAAGCACAGCTGACAAGCATTGAAGTGAGCTGCTGTTGCTGGTAGGCAGGGGCTGCTGTGTTAAGAAGCTGGGAATGCTTTCTATGGCTAGGCACTTGGAGCCAGGTCTTTCTTGTTTTTCTAAATGGCAGGCACACTTGTTTTTGTTCCAGTTTGCAGAGGAGTCAACAGGGTGAGTGCTTGGAGTGGGTCTCGTTGCAGCTCCAGACCCTGCCCATTGGGTCATATTTCTTTCAGGATACTTGACCTCTGACCAGCCAGCATCATTAGCCCACTGCCCCCTGGCCTGTGAGCAGCACCCCTAGCCTCTGTCTCTTCTACCCTCTCAACCAGGTGGTGGCCAACGTGGTGGCACCGCTCCCAGAAATTGCCGCGTGTCACCCCAGCAGCAACCTGTTCGATCTGAACCCACAGTCCGTCAACAAGCTGCTGACAGCCCTGAACGAGTGCACCGAGTGAGGCCAGATCTTCATCCTGGACTGCTTGGCCAACTATACACCCAAGGACGACCCCGAGGCCCAGAGGTGAGTGGGCTGCCCCTTGCTTGCCAGCCCAGCCTGAGGACCCTGGTCCTCAGGGGCTCCAACCAGGCACTGGGCCTCAGGCCTTAGTGGGCCCCTTTCTAGTGCCTTGCCCCACAACCTACCCTCAGACACACCTAAAGGGAGGCCTGCCTGCTTCCCACCTCTCCAGAGCCAGGTAGGCAGGAGAGCTGCCTTCGGCAGTCAGCTCGGTGCCTGCTGTGGGCATAGGCCTGGCCTGGCCTGGGAGCTCGCAGAAGCCCAGGGCACCTCTGTTGCGTTCAGTAGATGGGTAGTGCCAGAGCCACTGCTCATTGAATTCTCACTGGGTGTCTGGGGCTCTGCCGGGTGCTTTCCACACACTAGAGTCTTTAATGCAGCTTTCATCATCATCCCTCGCTTTCTAGATGAGGGAGCTCCAACTTAGAGAGGTGGAGGGAATTGTGCAGGTCCCCTGGCTGGGGCTCACCTGAGTCATGGTCTTAACCACAAGATACCCTCCAAGTCGGAGGAAGTGGGGAGTTGGCATCTATACAGTATGTACTACGTGCCAGTACTGTGCTTGTTCTTTTTTGTTTGTTTGTTTGAGGTAGGGTTTCTGTCCACCAGGTTGGAGCTGCAGCCTCAATCTCCGGGGCTCAATCGATTCTCCCAGGTAGCTGGGACTACAGATGGATGCCAATATGCCCAGCTAATTTTTATATTTTTTGTAGAGGCAGGTTTTCACTGTGTTGCCCAGACTGGTCACAAATGCCTGGGCTCAAGCAGTCCACCCACCTCACCCTCGCCCGGCCTTGTTTTTTACATGCGTTTTGTCAGTTAAGCTCCTAGCGACCCTGTGAAGTAGGCAGCATCATTTGATTCCATAGACGAGGAAACTGAGGCTCAGAGTGATTTGAACCTGCTGGGGGTTAGTTAGCAGCCAGCAGAACCAGGATTTAGATCTTTCTCCTACAAAATCTTGTTTGTTTGAGACGGTCTTGCTCTGTCGCCCGGGCTGGTGTGCAGTGGCACAATCACAACTTACTGCAGCCTCAAACTCTGATTCAAGTGATTCCCCTGCTATCAGCCTCCCGAGTAGCTGGGATTACAGGCACGCACCACCATACCGGGCTAATTTTGTGTATTTTATTACAGATGAGGTTTCACTATGTTGGCCAGGATGGTCTTGATTTCCTGACCTCGTGATCCGCCTGCCTCGGCCTCCCAAAGTGCTGGGATTACAAGCATTAGCCACCATGCCTTGCTGATCCTTAGCCTCTTAAAGTGCTGGGATTACAGGTGTGAGGTACTGCCCCCGGCCTCCAAGCTTCCATCTTGTTAATTCCTGTCCCAACAGTCGTCCCTCACTGTTGCCTGGCCCACCTGAGGCCAGGTGCCTGAAGCTGCCCTCACCAACAGTATAGGATGTCTTACGTGCCTCCCTCCGGCTCTTTTGGAAGTTAGATACAGGGAATCGTCCCCTGCCAGGGTAGGGAGGGATCGCTCATGCCTCCTTTCCTTAGGGGAGATCTTCAAACTGAAGGCAGAGCTCAACAGTGACAAGAAGGAGAAGAAGGAGGAGGCAGTGAAGAAAGTGATTGCATCAATGACCGTGGGCAGGGATGTCAGGTGTGCAGGAGTAGGCCTGGTGGCAGCTAGAGGCGGCTGACAGGGGAGGGTTTATAGCTTGGGTCCACTTCAGTCTCTCCCTTCGGGTGTCTAGGGCCCCATGCCTCCCCTCATACAGCTCCCTTCGTAAAACTTTCTTCCCAGTCGAAGGTTTTGTTTACACAGGAATCAGGAGCCCAGACGCTGACAGTCAGGTGGTGATGGAGTGAGTTAACTAGAGTAGGTGGGAAAGGCAGCAGGCGATGGAGTGGGTGTGGCATGAACCCTTTCAGAAAGGGTTCCCTCCAGAGGATCACTACTGGCTGGGGAAGAGGACCCAGTGTGGCCAGGTCTTCTGGTTTTTAAAAAGAATGGGAAATCTGGATCAGACGTGGTGGCTCATGCCTGTAATCCTGGCACTTTGGGAGGCCCAGGTGGGCAGATCACGAGGTCAGGAGTTGGACACCAGCCTGGCCAATGTGGTGAAATCCTGTCTCTACTGAAAATACAAAAATTCGCCAGGCGTGGTGGCGTGCGCCTGTAATCCCAGCTACTCGGGAGACTGAGGCAGGAGAATTGCTTGAACCTGGGAGGCAGATGTTGCAGTGAGCCGAGATTGCACCTCTGCACTCCAACCTGGGTGACAGAGCGACACTCTGGCTCAAAAAAAACAAAGGGAAATCTGAATTTTTCATTTTAAATATCCCTGTCTTAAGTGGCCAGATGATAGTAAACACTGTGTGGTGCAAATAAAACACACGTGCAGACTGGATTTCTCCTAATGTGTCACCGGTGTGCAACCTCTGTTGCACCTGATGGCTAAAGAAGGTTGTGTGTAGAATGGCTGCTGCACCTTGGCTCATGCTTCCTCTGTGGGAGCGCCCAGTGACCCAGCTTGTCTGCCCAAATCTTTAAAAACCCATTCAAGGCCAGGCACGGTGGCTCACACCTGTAATTCTAGCACTTTGGGAGGCTGAGGCGGGTGGATCATGAGGTCAGGAGTTCAAGACCACCTGGCCAAGATGGTGAAACTCCATCTCTACTAAAAATACAAAAATAAGCTGGGGGTGGTGGCAGGCACATGTAATTTCAGCTGCTCAGGAGGCTGAGGCAGAGAATTGCTGGAACCCGGGAGGCAGAGGCTGCAGTGAGGCGAGATCACGCCACCGCACTCCAACCTGGGCAACAGAGCGAGACTCCCTCTTAAAAAAAAAAAAAAAAATCACGGTCTGCCTTCCCCGCATTCCTGCCTTCCCTCATCACCCCAGCCCACTACCCCAAACTCAAAGCATTTGCTTTCTGTTCCCATCACCCAGCACTAAATGGAGACTGTTCTCTTGTTATGTGTGCTTGTGTTTACCTGCTCACCAGACTGTAAAATCTCAAAGGTAGAGACTGGATTTTACAACAGTTTAATATTTGCACAGTATTTGAGAGTCTGCACAGAACATTTTAAGATTTGTTTTTTCAGTAGTTCCTTACAATTCCCATATTGTAGGTAATGAGTTTTACCGCCAAGGAAATAAAAACATAAAGTGACTGTCTAAGAGTCACATGGTTTGTGGCAGAACTAGGACTCAAGCCCAGTTCTTCTGAAATCCAAATCCAGGCTGCTTTAACTCATGGCCTCGTAGTGCCCAGCCCTGTGCCTCATAGTCTGGGTGCTGAGGTGGAGCAGCTCCCATCCAGGTCCCAAGATAGGCTCCCACTGCTCCAGACGTCCCCATGGATTGCCCCCCAGCAAAGGACCTCCTGCCAGCAGCTCCGCGAAGGAGCTTTGCAGAGAGCTCTTTGGAAGCCAGAGAAGAAAGGGAGCACGCACCTGCTGGACAACTGGGCCTCCTTCCAAGTCAGATTCCTTCCAGGACAAAGCTGCTCTCCTTCACCCAGAACACCACTGTCACCTCTTCACAGAGGAGAAGCATCTTTGTTCTTCCATCTCAGAAGAGCTGGCTTTGCTGATATGACGGGCCCCGAAGAGCAAGCCAGCCTCATCAGCAGTTTTTCCTCCTCCCTTCTCCCCATTCTTCCTGGGGCATCATCTTCCAAGGTGACACATACATTTTGGCTTTGGCAGGACTCCTGCCTATTGGGGCTCAGGAAGTTCACTTTGTCCTCCTAAGTCTCTATGTTGACACATCCTTGCCTGTAAACACATAAGAATTGAGAGAGGATATGATGATTCCAGAGACAGAAAATTGATCTCTAACCAAATTTCACATCTTAAAACGGCCTGTGACTCTGGGACCATGGGTACCACCTGGTTATGAGCACGGACCTTGTTCTCAGACCTGGCTCCTCCAGACAGGTTATTTGACATTTATGAACCTCAGTATTCTGTGAAATGGGGACCATTCCCTGACTTCTAAGGGCAGTTAAATGAGATCAAGTATGTAAAGTTCTTAGAACCAAGCCTGGTGTATGGTGTGTGCCCCGTGCATGCCGTGCTGGTTCTTACTGGGTGCTAGAGCTTGTAGTGAAAGCAGCGTGAACCATCCTGCTTCCCTGCGACCCCCCAGAACCAGCAGCCCAATGTAAGGGGCCACGTTAAGTATCAGAGAGGGAGAAAGGATCATTTTCATTACTCAGTATCTCTCAGATATCAAGTACCAGATACTTAAGTATGTTATCTCATTCAGTTATCATGAAGGCCCTGTGAAGTGAGTTTCTGTTGCACCTTTCTTTAGGACGGTCAGATGGGTCTCTGCTAAACATCAAACACTGTGACATAGGCTCATACAAAAACTACTCCCTAGAACTCCCTGTGCCCCCCTCCCAAGCCCCCACCTGCCACTGTGATTCAGGAAATCAGAACCACTGACTCCGGCGGGCATTTGCTCAGCAGAACGTCCACACCCCTGCCTGCCCTTCTCAGGCTGAGGTGAGACAGTCAGCCCCACACACGCAATGAGGGAAGTTCGTGTCTGGATCAGGTTTTCCCTTTGACTGTGGCCCAGGAATGGGAATGGGCTCCTGGGAGGGTGTTTGCTTCCCTAAGGAGGGAAGTGGCATGGAAAGGGACAGGGATTCTCTACACTACAGGGTGGTTGTAACCCTGATCTCTTGGTGTGAGCACAAAGAGCAGGGAGGCATCCTCAGGTGTCCCCAATGCCCCAGAGAAGAGGCAGCTTGTCCCAGAGTCTCAGCAGCCATGGGAAGGTCCAATCTGACCACAACACAGCTCCAGGGTTCTCCCTTCCATCCTCCCTGGTGTTGTCTTAGTTTGGGATGGGTCTGGCCAGGTGTTAGTAAGAAAGTCCAGCCTCAACCTCCAGGGAGAAGTTGGAAGCAAGCTCCTATCGCCCTCTCCGGGTCTCGTGTCCATTTTGGGTGTGTCTGGGGTGTCTGACTCAAAAGGGCTGTGCGAGTAGCAGCCCAAGTGTGATCTCTAAATGCCGCTTCTCACTTCAAGGAACCGGTCCACTCAGGGTTAATGGGCAAATTCAGGCATGAAGCAGGAGAAAGATGGCCCAGAATAAGGACAGAGGCCATTCCTCTTAATGTCTCCTCTCTCCAAAGAAAAGGAGGAAGTAAAAACTGAAAAATAACAGACTGATCGGGGCCATTGGCCAGGCCTGTGGGCTAAAGATTAACCCCCACCCTAATCACTTGTGCTATCTGTAGATCACGTATCCACCTGGTCACGTACCCCATGCTTGCTCAGCCTACCACGACCCTGTCACGTGGACGCCTTACAATTGTAAGCCCTTAAAAAGGCCAGGAACTCTTTCTTCAGGGAGCTCGCTTCTGTTGTTGAGACGCAAGTCCATTGACGCTCCTGGCCAAATGAAGTCTTTGGAGAGCTCAGTTCTGTTCTTGAGATGCAAGTCTGCTGACCTCCTGGCTGAATAAAGCCTCTTTTTTTTTTTTTTTTTTTTTTTTTTTTTTTTTTTTTTTTGAGACGGAGTCTTGCTCTGCCGCCCAGGCTGGAGTGCAGTGGCCGGCTCTCAGCTCACTGCAAGCTCCGCCTCCCGGGTTCACGCCATTCTCCTGTCTCAGCCTCCCGAGTAGCTGGGACTACAGGCGCCCGCCTCGTCGCCCGGCTAGTTTTTTGTATTTTTTAGTAGAGACGGGGTTTCACCGTATTAGCCAGGATGGTCTCGATCTCCTGACCTCGTGATCCGCCCGTCTCGGCCTCCCAAAGTGCTGGGATTACAGGCTTGAGCCACCGCGCCCGGCCGCCTCTTCCTTTTTTAACCTAGTGTCTGAGGACTTTTGTCTGTGGCTCATCCTACTACATTTCTTGGTTCCCTGACCGGCAAGCGAGGCAGCCCCTTAGGTGACTTAGGCCTGCCCTGTGGAGCATCCCTGCAGGGGACTCCGGCCAGCTTGAGCTACGCGGATCCTGAGCATGCTCCTGGGCAGGCATTTGCCCTGGTGGAATGCCTCGTCAGAGCAGTGCACTGCAGGCACCCGTGGAGAATCAACACACTGGTTGAACACCAGGAAGGAACTGGCTCTTGGGAGTCCAGATATCTGGAGTACAGTAGGACCGGTCTTGGGAACTTGCCCACTCCATTTGAGTGGAAGCGTGGCCTGATCACCCATAGCATGCCTTTATCAGCACTTTTGGGTTTTTGTTTTTGTTTTTTCTTGAGACGGAGTCTCGCTCTGTCGCCCAGGCTGGAGTGCAGTGGCCAGATGTCAACTCACTGCAAGCTCCACCTCCTGGGTTCACACCATTCTCCTGCCTCAGCCTCCCGAGTAGCTGGGACTACAGGCACCCGCCACTTCGCCCGGCTAGTTTTTTGTGTTTTTTTAGTAGGGTCGGGGTTTCACCGGGTTAGCCAGGATGGTCTCGATCTCCTGACCTCGTGATCCGCCCGTCTCGGCCTCCCAAAGTGCTGGGATTACAGGCTTGAGCCACTGCGCCCGGCTGTTAACTGATTTTTAAAAAGAAATGGTTGTAAAGTCTTTTTTTTTTTTTTTTTTGAGACGGAGTCTCGCTCTGTCGCCCAGGCTGGAGTGCAATGGCTGCATCTCAGCTCACTGCAAGCTCCACCTCCCGGGTTTACGCCATTCTCCTGCCTCAGCCTCCTGAGTAGCTGGGACTACAGGCGCCCGCTACCACGCCCGGCTAGTTTTTTTGGTACTTTTTTAGTAGAGATGGGGTTTCACTGTGTTAGCCAGGATGGTCTCGATCTCCTGACCTCGTGATCCGCCTGTCTTGGCCTCCCAAAGTGCTGGGATTACAGGCTTGAGCCACCACGCCCGGCCTGAATTGGGTTTTGATTTTGACTTGGTTTGAATTGCTTGACAGGACCAGTCTTGGGAACTTGCCCACTCCATTTCGGTTGACGTGTGGCCTGATCACCCACGGCGTGCCTTTATCGGCACTTTGGTTTTGGTTTTGATTCTGATTTGGTGTGAGTTCCTGGAACCCAGTGTCCCGCAGATGGTTCAAATGCATTCAGTCTGTAGCGGCAACTGCTTTGCTAACAGAAAAAAGTAGAAAAATAAATTTAGAAGCAACCTAATTGTGAGCACACCTCACCAGTTAAGAAGTATCCTAAGTAAAAAAAAAAAAAAGAAAGAAAGAAAAAAAAAAAAAACAAGGTAGCTTACTAACTCAAAAATCTTAAAGTATGGGGCTATTCTGTTAGAAAAAGATGATTTAACATAAATCCCTGAAAATGCTCTTAACCCAGCAGATTTCCTAACGGGGGATTTAAATCTTAATTGCCATACAAAGGTCCGACTAGACCTAGGAGGAACTCCCTTCAGGACAGGATGATAGATAGTTTCTCCCAGGTGACTGAGGAAAAAACCACAATGGGTATTCTGTAATTGAGGGAAACTCTTGTAGAAGCAGAGTTAGGAAAATTGCCTAACAATTGGTCTGCTCAAAAATGCGAGCTGTTTGCACTTAGCCAAGCCTTAAAGTACTTACAGAACCAGGGGGAAAAAAAAAAAAAGCCATCTATACTAATTCTAAGTTAATTTGGACTAAACAAAGTCTTGTTAATACAAAGGATAACTGAAATCCCACACTTACAAAGTTTTCCACAAAAGTAAAGTTTGCTAAAACTTAACAATGTAACATATATTATAGTAACTTCTGATCTGTGGCCGTAGACAGTCTAGTCCACAGATATGAAGGAAGTTTGCTTTGGAAGAGAATAGTTATCATCTCTGAAAACAACAATAAAAAAAAAAAAAAAAAAGGAAGGGGGGCAGAATTTATATAAAAAGGAATGTTATATGGAAAATTCTTGACCTGAAATAAATTAACTAGTTGTTTAAAGAAAGGGATGTTTGCAATAAGTCAGAAAGTTGAGGCATGTTGAAGAATTGTCTGTGAAAGTCATAAAAAAAGTGTTAGAAAAATTTATGCAAGAAATGTTGTATAATTTAAATTAATTAATCCTCCTGAATGTAAAACTATTGAAGAAACAGTTTATGTGCAAGGTGTATAAGGAAAGTAAAATATGCCTTTGGTAAAAGGATTATAAGGAGGCATAAGAATGTTTATTTTTACTTACATTAAAAGGTTAAAAAATTGTTTTGAAGGTTTAAGCAAGTTTTGAAACGTTAATTATAAAGAAAATTCTGTGTGGAAACATATTGGCTACAGTTAAAGGGTATCATCCAGTTTCTCTGTGAACTGGACATTAAAATAAAAATACAACGGGGTTTTCTGAAAGCACTACCCTGCTGTTTGACAAAAGTTATAAAAGGTTAAAAAAGCCTATAAAAATCTTATCTTTTGGTCAGATATTAAAAATTGAATAAATATGTTTACAAAGTTTTCTTCAAACTAAGTTTAACATTAATAACACTAATATAAAGGTAAAATCTAGCTTATCTGGTATAAACATACAGGAAGCATTGTCAAATATAAAATGGTGTTTGGATTTCTTTGGTCTTAAAAATTAATAAAAATAGACGCTAAAGGAAATTTCTCGGTAAGAAGGCACCAAGGACTATAAAGTTCACTGCTGATGTCCCCACATTTAAAACAAAAGGTCCATTTCTTAAAAATTATATACTTGATTTCATCTTTCACTTTCCTTTCCCTCAAAACTAAAAGTCTTTTAGCACATGTACCACCCCTAGAATTTCCGGTAAACCAGCGCCAGCCTGAAGATCATGTTCTCATCAAAGGGTAGAAAGAAGGAAAACTCGAGCTGTATAAACATGTGGCTGCTGGGCCATTGCATGGTGGCTGATGTGATGAGGTTCTGAATTTTTAATTGTATATATTTAAATTTATTTAACCATGAAGAGGCACACATATGACTGAGAACCACACTAGACGGGACAGCTCCAGAGATCCAGAAACCAGGAAGACATGACTCCCTTATCCTGGAGTTTTTTTTTTTTTTTTTTGCAGAATCATTTGCTGCTCTGATTCTAGCCTACATTTAAGGTTACTTCCTGGGCATCTGCACAAGGGTCAGTCACTCTGGGGCTGGGGAGATGATCATGAGGACAATATCCAGGTCCAGAGGGATTCCAGCAGGGGGCGCTCTTGCACCCAGTGGAGGAGCATGGCTCTGCACGCCCTGTTTAGACAAGATCAGAGCAGCAGGAGCAGAGGAGTAGGGGCATCTCACTGTCCTCAGGAGCTCACCCTCATCTCCAGGGACCCTGACGCAGAAGCTGAGCAGGCTCCAGGATGAGTGTGGGGCTCAACAGGCTGAGAAGAAAACCCTTCCACACCTGCACTAGATCCCAGCCTGGGGGCGACCTAGAACTCATCCTAGGGGTGTGTTCATTAAAACATCCATTGGGCCTAACATGTCTACCCCAGGACCGAACTCTGGGATAAGGACAAACGAGGAAG